>NW_027556402.1:6226349-6276349 GCF_003287225.1 Phascolarctos cinereus | reverse complement strand
ATGCTGCCAAGACAACAGCAGAAAGCAGAGCTGTGACGTGGGGTTTGCTACTGGATTGTAGCTAGTCTTGCACATGTTATCAGGAAGCCATTGGTGCTGCCCCATGTATGGTACTATGGCTATGAAGGCTTTGCAAGACAACTTGGGATCTGAGAGTCAAGGCAGACCTCTCTAACTGTTGAGAAATTCCTTTTACTAGCCCCAAATGGTAGATATAAATGGTCTAAATGGTCTACGAGATCAATGTCTGCGAGGTCTAGGTATATCTTTTGCTTGAGCTGTCTAAAGGAAAGATCTGCCAACAACATAAGCAGCATACTTTGAGAATACAGGGTGCCTCAAAAGCTATTAAGCCTGAACAGTTTACAAATGCACTAAGACTTTTGGGACACCCTGTATAAACATCTGCAGACCACTGGAGCCCATGCCCATTGACCTCTTGTCTTTAGAAGGAGACAGAATATGAGACCTTTCCATCCCATATGCGCAGGCCTGACCAATGAGGGAAAGCTACTACCTTTGCTAAAATATCATAAGAAAAATAAGTCTGCATATATGGCTTCCCTATCAAAATTCATTCTGATCCAAGTAGAAACCAAATTATTCAAGGAGACATTGGCCTTGGCAAGAATCAGAAACTCTAGAATACCATGTCACTCTGAAAAAGACCCATAGTCTGAGTAAATACTTCAACTGTACCCTAATAAATATCCTAGGAACTTTGAAACTTGGGAAGAAATCCTCATAGCATCAGATGTGATATTTCTAGCGAGTGTATGTTATGTTCCTTGGCAGGGTGCCACAACGTTTACTTGCTCATATTTGAAAGAGAATCACTTGTATTTCTCCAAGGTGAGTTTTGCTTTGGATTTGGAGAAAGTAGGACTCCTACCTAGCCAGTGGGTGCCAAGAGAGCTACTAATACACCCTACCACGTTGTAGACAGTCTAGGCAATGTGCCAGTTTATAAAATCGTCCCTGATAGGGTCAGAATCCTACAAACAGCATACACCAGAATTGTTTATTCCCTACTGTGGAGACTACCTTGTGAGACACGGGAAAATAATGGTAGATAATCAGCTCAGCTGACTCAAAGGAAAAGTACCCACCTGCCTGTGGCAAAAAGACAGAGAGTGAAAAATTATGACTCCAATGTGGGAGGAATTGTATACTGGTAACCTTCAGAGAGTCAGGTGTCCAATTAAGTATACCTCAGTCACAAGGGAATGTCAGTTCAAATGACGAAGGAGGACTAAACCTACAGGCAGTAGTATTTTGCCCTATAACCCTAATTATAAAGAGTTTTAGGGAACAATGGGACACAAAAGAAACTGAAAGCCAGCCTAACCCATCTACATTCGAATCTGGGACTATGGCATATTGACAATCAACCACCTAGAGGATGGTGGTCAAAATAGATGTGTAAGGGCTGTGAGTCCAGGCCAGGGATAGGATTTCCCTATGATGCCCCAGGAAAGCCAGGAGGAGAGGTGGCTACCACCTAGCTAGTCTGCACCATTATCTTACTGAACTACGGTTTGGTTTGGCTTTTGTTTTAAACACAATGTAGATATATATGTTCATACACAACATGTTTCTTTGCCATGTTATCTTATTCTCAGTACATTGTCCTTTTTCTACCCTTGGTCTATACTTTAGATTGGTTTATATGCTAGCTGACTCTACAAAATGAATGTCAGGTACAAAAGCTTCGTACTTATACTGGTTGTATATTAAGTATGTAAACTGGGAAATGTTAAGGCTTACACACCTAGGAACATGTCATTCAGTGTGCAATTATCTATTATGTTTTGTGCTAGTTGTTGAATATTATTATTCTAATTCTCTGTTATTATGATTACTATTACTAATGCTTCTATGTAGTGCATTCTGTAGGTAAAGCAAGCCTCTTGAGTGGTACTTTGCATTAAGATATGTGTGGAAAAGTTACAAGAATTTAACATTATTATGAATTGTAAGTACTACCAAATTATTTTCATGAGACTGAAAACTTCTGGCTGCAGGGAGAAATGTATCACCTCCATCAAATGCAGATCTCATAGAGACTCTTACTGCCTTTTTGAGACCTCAGACATTGATAGTGTTTTTAGGAGCTTTGATGGATCCTGAAGGGAAAGTCAGTTTGAGCTGACAGTTGGTGACAGTCAAAAAGCATTTATTAAGCTCTTACTGTGCACCAGACCTTGTGCTAAGCTCTGGGGATACAAACGACAATGACAAAAAGGCAAAAACAATCCCTGCCCTCGAGGAGCTCCCATTCTAACAGGGGAAACAATGTGTAACTAACAAGGCGCAGAGAAGATGTTTACAGAGTAGATGGAAGGTGACACCTGAGTGGAACATCTTCCCAAGGGAAGGAGGAAGGGAGGGAGAACATGGGTTTGTATTTGGTTGCACCTGGGGGTCTTTGAATAAAATATAACGATGTGTGTGTGTCTCCCTGTGGAGTTGGTCAGAAAGGATCTGTGTACATCTGGGATCTGTGGGGATCAACAAGGGTGAATGCGAGAGAAAGTAATGCCTTTCTTGTGAGAACCAGAAGAAAGACAAAACTAAGGAGAAAATCAGGTCATTGCTGAAGAGAAGATAGAGTGGAAATGGACTGATCTTGAGGAGGAATGTTGAGAAGATCTTGAAGAGACTGTAAGCACTCTCCAGAGTGAATTGAATGATTTGGGATAGAGTTTCCAGAGAAGTGAAAAGAAGTCAGCTTCTGGTGTTTTGAGGATTTGAGGTGACTTTGGTGGTGACATTACTACTAGTCAAAATACTGTGTGTGTGTGTGTGTTTGTGTGTGTGTGTGTATAAGATGTGTGTATATATGTATATATGCATGTGTATATATGTTATATTATAAACATGACATGCCTACTATGTGCCAGGCACTACATATGTGTTTATATATAATATTTATAAACACTTACATATACATATACATACACATGTGTGCATATGTATATATACACATACACAAAACATTTATGTACATGTGTTTATCATTCACTATCAGTTATATCAGTTTAGTAATTTTTTAACTAATAAGAGTAATTATTAGCAAGAAAGGCTTATCAATATCATTTATTCATCATCAAATAATTTCTCTATAAATTATGTTAAATAATGTTAGTATTTATTTAACTGTGAATAAATAAGAGTAATTACTAATGAGAAAGGAGATTTCATTTAATGAACAGGATTGGAGGCTTCAGAAGAGACTGTAGCTTATTAATGAAAAACAAATTAGCCAATACAGCCCTAGGTCATTGGAGTGACCTACCAATAAATGAAGTCAGACTGCAGACCCTGTCCATATTACACTTGCTACACTGACCCCTATCCCCAGTGCCTAGCATGGTGCTTTGCATACATAGGTGTCTAAGAATGCTTGTTGAATTCAACGGATGCCCCAGTCTTGCCTGCCACCAATATGGGGGGAAAGCTGTCATACCTGGACTGGCCTCTGTTTTGTGGGAGGCAGTGCGGCTTGATGGAAAGAATATTGACTCTGGAATCAGAGAGCTTGGGATCAAGAACAGGCATTTACTGCCTGGGTGATCTTAATTTCTCTAGGCCTCAGTTTCTTTGTATGTAAAATGAGGGGATTAGATGAGATGACCTATGAGATACCTTCCACCTTTATATCTGTGATACTATCATAGGGAGAAAGCACTGGCCAGAGAGTCAGAGGGCCTGAGTTCACATCCCACTCTGACAATCACCAGCCATGTAAGCTGCTTAAGCCTCTCTGGGCCTCAGTTTCCTCATCTATAAAACGAAGGAGTTGGACTGTTTGGCCTGTCAAGTGTCCTCCAGCTGCTGATCTGTGACCAGGAGCTGGCAAGGGGGAGGGCCACAGCAGAGCACCTCAACCAAGCAGGAAGAGTCAGAGAAGATGCCTCCACCAAGGACAGCTCTATGCCCTCTCACTGCACAGACTTCTCCCTTGGTGTTAGGAGTTTGCACTACTACACTCAGGTCCATATCTCCTATACAACATATATTTTGTGACTGATATGTTTGTGTTCCAGATTCTTATTGTGTTAGCCTAGGCAACTGGGAGGTGAATTGACTGAAATACTCAAGACGTAAGCCAAATTCCAAAAGTCCCAGATTTAGCTGGGTAGAGGCAGAAACTACGAGGTTAATCCTGAAAGTGTTCAGCATTGAACTTATTCCCACTCTAACCCTCCACCTTTATCACTTGACCCACGTGGTCAAGCATTATATCATACATGTCGTCAACCCTTAACATTTGGGTCCTCTATTATCTTCTCACATTCCCAGAAGATGAAAATGAGGCTCCTCTAGAGGGGAAAATGGACTTGTCCAAGGTCACTTGGGCAACCTCAGGCCTCTGACTCCATATTCAATGGTCCTTCTACTATAAAATACAGTAACATTATTTTTCCTTCTTTTGATGTTTTTATTTTCACACCCTCCTTTGTTTCCAAATATACTCTTCCTCAGAGTGTCACACGTCATAAAATAGAGCAAAAAAGAAAGGTGAGAAAAAAGAAATTTGGAGAATTAAGCAATACATCTAGCAGTGTATGTAATATTCCACACTCATAGTCCCCCACCTTGGTGAAAGAAAAAAAGGGGGGGAGTGCAGTTAATATTTTAGTGGAAGCAATCTTTGAACAAAAAACTCTTCATAACTGGATTTAAGTGATTAGGTATTGACCCCTAAATTTTCTTGAATTAGGTCCACTGAAATGCTTCATTTTCTTCATATTCTAGTAATTCTGTGTATTTCTGTGTGCACTGTATTATGTTCTTTATTCATATATGCATCCCAAACCATGAGACACTGGCTGTCCAAAGAATATCACTCTTCACTGTCTGTTCACTCATGTTTGTGTTTGTGTGTGTGTGTGTGTGTGTGAAAAATAAAATTTCTGACTTGCCTTTTGAGGGCAGGGGCTGTTTCATTTTGTAATTCCTGGGGCCTAACAGTGCAGGACACCCAGTAAGGGCTTTATAAATGCTTGCTGGATTGATCGACTTAAACCCATCCGGGGCTGTTTAGATCCTCTGAATAGTTTTGAGTTGAGATATATATAACAATGCTAGGAGAACACCCTAATCTCAGGAGTTCTTAACATCTGGTGAAGCCTATAGATCTCCTTGTTGGAATCCTGTTTTCTTGCCTGTATTCATAATCAAAGTAAATGTTGAATTTCAGTTAAAAGTGGTGAAAATAAAGATGCAATTCTTTCCTGTGCAAGTTCAGACTGCCCCTGAAATCTGGCTATGGGGTCTCTGGACCCAAGCTCGAGAACAGATATTCTATGCAATGGAGCAAAGACCAGTGATGAGAAAATGCAAGCCTGCAAAGTCTGGATAAAGATAAACTGGAACATTGCTAGGCTACTTTACAAATATTATCTCATTGGATTCTCACAATAACCCAGGGAGGTAAGAGCTGTTATTATCCTCATTTTACAGATAAGGAAATTGAAGCTGAAAGAGGTTAACTGATTTCCTAACTAATAAGTATCAGAGAAAGGATTTGAACTCAGGTCTTCTGGATTTGAGTCTTGCACTCTATCCACTGCACCATCCAGCAGGGCATTTCTCTGCTTTATAGCTTTAATAGGATGAGGCCAACTTTCAACTTCCTGGGATCAACAGCCACTAGACATACCTGAGCAGCTCAGGGGCCAGTGTGGCCTGGGGGCATGGAATACTGGAGTTAGTCACCTGAGTTCAAATCCTGTTTTGAGCACATACATAACTGTATGAAAATAACTCCATTTGCACACACACACACATATATGTATTATAAATAGGTAAATATATCCACTATAAATATACCTACTAAATATTAGTATAATTCTATTCTAATATAAAATGTATAGTACATCTATCTCTATGTGATACATATATCTAGTAAATTGAATATAATATATAGTATATATACCATGTTATATATGTATATAATATATAGCACCATATTGTATATATAATATTTGTAATATAATATATATAATATAGATACTATGTAATATATAGCATCTATCTGTACTGTATAAATACATCTATAATATAATATATATGCTATATATTATATGCAATGTACTATACATTATATAGTATATATACTATATATCATATAATATGCTATATATTATATAGTATATGTATTATTTT
The DNA here is from genome assembly GCF_003287225.1 of Phascolarctos cinereus. NCBI lineage: Eukaryota > Metazoa > Chordata > Mammalia > Diprotodontia > Phascolarctidae > Phascolarctos > Phascolarctos cinereus. Next base: position 6,270,175 of record NW_027556402.1, on the reverse strand, counting down.
AGTAGAGATAGATGTACTATATATTATATATAAACATAATACTATACTAACATAACATATATATGATATATCATCTCTTGCTATATATAATACACATACATACATACATACATACATACACATAATACTCTGCAAACCCTAATGCTCTAGACAAATGCCAGCTGGGATTAGGTATAGCTAAGAGTATGCACAAGAAGTGAATGAGGTGTGAGTCATACAATATATATCCATTCAGGACTCAAGGCTCCCCCTGAATTAACTGATGCATCTCATCGAAAGAATGTTGTCAGGATGTGCTGATGTGTTCACGATTCCTCAGAGACCCTGGACTCTGGCAAACACGCCTCAGTTCGAGACTTTTAAAGAAAGGAATGATGACAGACCATTTGCAGTGACCCAGTCAGCAAAGGATAGAGAACGTGCAAAGCCTCCAAATGCAGAAGGGTGAGATCCCACTCCCATGTCTAATGGGGGGAGAGGGTGCCAGTGTGGCTGGCCCCTGAAGTTGGGCGTGTGTGTGTAAGCACATACACAACCGATGAATACACGTTACCAAAACGAACAGCTGACCGTCCACCCACATACAGAGAGCAACCAAGAGTTGTAATTATAGAACCTGGAGGAGTCACCGTTCTTTCTTCAAATAGCTGCATTGGTTCATGGGAAAGGCATCTGAAGCACTGGCGTCATCCTCCCTGCAGCTCTCACTTTGTGTTTCTCAAATGCCTCTGTGCTGAGAGGCCCCTTCCCATCAAGCGCATGACCAGGTAAACCACAATTGCCTCTTCATTTCACTTGCATCGGGTGGGAAAAATACTTTGTGTTTTTTGAGTGGATAAAATGCTGATATTAGAATTAACTGCTTCAGTAGGAAGGGGCTAGGCTGTGGTGGAAAGAACCGGAAAGTTAGAGCTGGGTCTGAGTCTCAGAGCTGGAAGGAATTCCAGAGGCCATTTAGGGATGGTGCGCCCAGGCACCAAGGGGAAAGACTGGGGAATTACCAAGATTGGAGGATGAGGCAGCCAAACTACAGAAGCAGGGCACCTCATCCCCCACTCATTGCACGAGTGCCATCGGGTAACAGGCTGTGCCTAACCATGTCACTGTGGCAGCAGAAATGGGCAGGAGCCCACCTAGTTACCAAGGTTACCCACGGGGCAGGGTGGCCACCATGATGTCCAGGGGTCAGAGGTGGTGAGTGAATCCACTGCCAAGGAATCAGGTCAGTTACACATTTCAGCAGCAGTCAGTGAGGAGCCTTCCCCATTGGTTTCTTTGTCCACCAAAAGGGGGTGCCCTGAGGCCAGTTAGCCTTCATATTCATCAGCACGGAACCATGCAGAAGAGGTCACAGGGGGTCCAAGAAGCACTGAGGTGTTGTTCCCTCGGCACCTGCTGTATTTTGCACACAGATAAGGGAAGGAGCTGCACATTTTACGCCTGCCTGAAACACTTTCCCTCCTCATGTTCACTTTCTAGCTTCCCTGGCTTCTTCAGCCAATTAATTAGTTAATAAATGTTTATCAAGTGTCTACTGTGCCAGGCAAGGTGCTAAGCACTGAGGACACAAAGAAAGGCCAAAGGCAGTCCCTGCCCTCAGGGAGCTCACAATCTAAGGGTGATCACAACAGGCAAACAGCTATGTCCAATCAAGCTATAGACAAGATAAATAGGAAATAACCAACAGAAGAAAGACGCCTTTCCCAGCTTTCTTCAGTGTTAGTGTCTTCCCCCTGAGATTAACCTCAGTCTATCCTTTCAGGGCTCGTTGTTTGTACACGGCAGTTTCCATGTTCTCTCCCCATTAGACAGAGTTCCTCAAAAGCAAGAATTGTCTTTTGCCTTCCTCGCATCCCCCAATGCTAAGCACAGTGCCTGGTACACAATAGGTGCTTAATAAATGCTAGGTGAGTGAATAAGTGACTTCAGGACAGCAGGAAGCACCCGGATAGGCTTTCTCTGATTTTGTAGGACGGTGCCAGGTTAATTCGTGTGAAGGCCAGCTCTCAGCCTGGCCCCTGCCGGATGAGTTCATCCCATTCCACAGTCCAGTCAAATTGGCTTTCATGTCGTCCCTCCCCCAAGATGGTCCCTCTCCATATCTTTGCCTTTGTATGAGCAGTACCTGTGTCTGGAATGAACTGGCCCATCCCATCTGCCTTTCAGAATCACTATTTTCCTTTCAGCCCAAGCTCCATCCTCTGTATGAAGATTTTCTTGATCTCCTGGATTATGGGTGCCTCCCCTGCACCCCCTTCCCAAATATCATGCTTTTATTTTGTATGTATTTACTGACATATGTGGGACAGCTAGGTAACACAGTGTAGAGAGTGTTGGACCTGGAACAAGGGAGGCCTGAATTCAAATCCAGCCTCAGACACTTACTAGCTGGGTGACCCTGGACAAGTCACTTAACCTCTGTCTGCCTCAGTTTCCTCATCTGTAAAATGAGCTGGAGAAGGAAATGGCAAGCCACTCCAGTATCCTTGCCAAGAAAACCCCAAACGGGGTCATGAAGAGTCAGACAAAGGATTCCACAACAACAGCCCATATATGTGCATAATAGCATTTACATAATCACTTTAAGGTTTACAAAGTGCTTCACAAATATCATCTCATTTGATCCTTATATGATTCTGGGATGTAGGTTCTATTATTACTCTTATTTTACAGACATGGAAACTGAGGCAGATGGAGGTTAAGCGACTTGCCCAGAGTCACATAACTAGTAAATGTCTGAGGCTGGATTTGAACTCAGGACTTCCTAACTCCAGATGCAGCTCTCTCTCCATTGCATGTTGTCTCCTCTAGAAGAATATCAGCTCCTTGAGAGCAAGAATTGCTTTCTTTTTTGTCTTCTGTCTTCAGCACCTAGCCCTGTACCTAGAATATAGTAAGTGCTTAATATTTGCTTGTTTGATTTATTACACTATTGGTGCTATGTGGCCATGGACAGATAGTCTCTTCCCCTCTCTGAACCTGTTTTCTCATTTGCAAAATATATTACATCACAGTTTTGTGAGAATCAGATATGCTTTGGAAAAATAGAAAGCTGCATAAATGTTCACTATTTATCACCCTAGTAGACTTTCCTAATTCCCTATAATGCCAATGCCTTCTCTCCAAGACTATTCCCAAATTATTCTATATTAATCTTGTCTGTTTCTAGTTCTCTCATTTTCTCCCCCATTAGAATATAGACTCTTTGGGGGCACGGATTACTTTTGCTTTTCTTTGTATCCGCCAGCACTTAGCACAGGGACTGGTATATAGTAGGCACTTAATAAATGCTGGTTGACTTGCCCAATGATACTTTTAAAAGCCTCTCTTCTAACAATAAGCAATCATGTACTTGTGATCTTTAGTTACCATAAGCTATTTACATTGCACCAGCCTCTCCAATCCAAATTTCCCTCCATTCCCCATCAAGCTACATTCCACTGGTATGACTGGATTCCCATTTCCAGTGGACTCCACAGTCCAACATTCAGGGCTGTCAACACAGAACCCTCTTATTTCAGCCTCCTGAAGGTGTTTCCTGCATAGGCAGGACACATATCCTTTGCTAGATATTTACATGGGCCACGTGCCTGGTTCCCAGACTGGAATGGGAGAGGAACTGCCCTGAGTAACAAGGGTGTTTATGAGTTGTGTTGTGTCTGGGAAGGTCTGCTCTTACTCTCAGTGATATCAGCATTTTATAGAACCATGGGATATATATTTTGGCTACATTTCTCACCACCTGGACAATTCAGGAAACACTCAAATGGCCCAAAGATCCAACTGCCCCCATGAAGAAGGCATTTTCATTCCCTAGAGGAAAGGATCTCCTTGTCAGCCAATGGCTTAAAATGGATCGTGAGGTCATGGTGTTGAGAGCTGATGTAGAAGCTGATACAATTCTCAAAAAGAGAATGAGTCCAAGAAGATCAAAGGATAGGATGCTCCAGTGCATTGGGACTAGGACTAGGCATCAGCAGATCTGACTTTCATTGCCTCTGCTCCCAATGAAAACAACAACGGTATTAACACTTAACATGATGATGGGCCAAGAACTACATTAGTAGGAGTTCCCACACCAGAAGTTCCCTCTATTAACAAAATTAGAAATCTTTCACAGATTTGTCCTTTAGGATTACAAAGCACTTTGTCAATATATTCTGCTTTACAGTGTGATACCAAGGCACTTCGCCTCTGTGCCTCCATTTCTATCAACAAGAGCCCTGGTGTCTTCTGTCTGTCCCTCTTCAATTCATTCTGCATGCAGATCCCCCTTAGACTCAACATCCTCACATATCACTTTCATCATGTCAACCCTATGGTCAAGCATCTCTAATAGCCATCTATTGCCTCCCACATGAAAACCAAACTCATATGTTGGACTTAGATCTTGGCTTTATTCCACTCCTCTGAACTTTTGTCCATCCATCAGTCACTCAACAAGCATTCATGAAGTGCTAAATGTGCCAGGCACCATGCCACTCCCCAACATTCACCCTCCACTCCAGCTGTGCCATTCTTTTTCACAATTCTTCCCTTGAATACCCCATGTTCACTCCCAAACTCATCCCCTTGCTCCTACTGGCTTCCATGCTTAGAATGTCATTTCTCTTCTCCTCAACTTATTTACTCAACTGCCCCACCTCTGACAAACTGGCTGTGTGACCTTAGGCAAGTCACTTAATCCCTAAAGGTTCTAGGAAACTCTCTAAGACTAGAAGTGGCAGAGAAGGTGACAGCTTACATTGGTGGGGGGCATATCCTCCATCTAGCAGTTCCTAAGCAATGAAATCACAGGCATTGTCACTATCCTAAACTATCCATCAAAAAAAATCAAAGATCTGTGAAGACTGAGCTCAGAACCCACTTTTCCAAGAAGCCTTTTCCAGTTGTTCCAAGACACATGGATCTACCATCTTGCCTTTCTCTGAATGTATGGGATACCGTACAGCTTAGCCCTCAGTTATGATCCGATGTTTTCACAGGTGTTTATTTCATCTCCTTAATCTTGTAAACTTCTTAAGGGAAGAGACTATCCCATATCCCACCTTCTGTAATCCCACAGTCGCTTTGCACATTGATTGGTCGGAAAGATTTATTCTAACCCCTTTGTACAGAAGCTCTTTTTCCTAGTTCTCATTTCCCCTCCCTTAAATGCCCCCACCCCACTAACATACATCCTTGATACCAGCCTCTCTTTCCAGCCGTTTTCCAGGATGATTTCCCATACAATGCTTCAACCAAACTGGTTGACATGGCCCCACCATGAATTGAATCATCATCTCTGTGTAGGTGTCTCCATTCAGCCACGACCTCTTTCTCAAGCTCCATTCTCACAACACCAACTGCCGAGGAAACATTTCAAACTGGATATTCAAACCCAAACTCATTATGTCCATCCCCCACTTCTGAACTTCCCTGTGCCCACTGAGGGCACCAAGACCTTCCCAGTCACCTTGGAATCCTCCCTAACTCCTCTTCTCCCCCCTCATATTCAATCACTTACTAGTTCTACCTCCAAAATATCTCTCGCATCTATTGCCTTCTCTCCACTCACATGACCACCACTCTAGTACAGGCCTTCAGTCTCTATAACTCAAGTCCCTCCCATCTCAAAGCCATCCTCCATAGCTGTTCAGGGGTCTCCTGCAAGTCCATTTCTGACTATGCCACTATGCTACTCCAGACAAAAGTCTTGCATTTCTTAATTGGCTGTTTGCACTTTAGTATATTCCATCATGTTAAGGGGACCTTGCATTTTATCACTAATTTCAGAAGGAAAGCCTTTGCTCCTTGTTGAGACTCTTCAGGCAGCAATGAACAGGTGAGAACATAGGGAATGGGGGCTGTAAGCTGCTTTCAAGTCAGACATTCATGTAATAGGGATGAGGATGGGACCTGGGAATTCATGGGAAACAGGGGACTCCCATGTGGGAAAAATCTCTCTACCTATGCAGGACAGCATTTTTCTTTGTAGACAATAGTCTTAGAAAATTCCCTAGAGTATTGAAAAGTCCAGTGATTTACCCAGGGTCCCAAAGAAGCAGGACCTGAACCAGTCTTCCTGAATCCAAGCTCAGCTTTCTATCCATGAGGCCATATTGTCCACCTAGTCAAACATCCTTTGAGAGTGTTGGCTGAGGTTGAAGAGGATGGTAAGAGGGAGACATGGAAGAGAAGTAGAGAAGTGAAGATTGACAAAGTCTATGTTCCTTTATCTGTCAATAAACATTTATTAAGCACCTACTATGTGCCAGGCACTGTGCTAAGTCCTGGGGATAGAACAAAAAGGCAAAAGACATTCCCTGTCCTCAAGGAACTTACAATCTAACTTTATCTCTTACATCATTGACTTTGCTTTTTCCAGGTCCCAGGGGACTTTCTCCCCACTTCCCTGTACAAGCTAGGCCCCTCCATCACTCACGGTGGCCCACCCTTGGGGGAGATATTTCATTTTATTTACATACGCATTTGATGTGATGTGGCCTAATATATATGTTATAATTTAAGGCAGCTAGATGGAGCTGCGGTTACAGCACTGGACTGGGAGTCAGGAAGATTCATCTTCCTAAGTTCAAATATGGCCTCAGAGAATTACTAGCTGTGTGACCCCCGGGCAAGTCACTTAACCCTGTGTGCCTCAGTTTCCTCATCTGTAAAATGAGCTGGAGAAGGAAATGTCAAACCATTCCAGTATCTCTGCCAAGAAAACCCCCAAAGGAGCGATGCAGAACAACAGATCCAGCACTTAAAGTATTTTCTGTGCTACGCTCCCCTTTCTTCTGCATTCCTGGGAGGCATTATGCCTTCAGGTTAATTAAGCATCAGTATGGCTAGAAGCTCCACCAACTTACGTAACTTAGTAGACAACTCATAGGGACTTGCTTGAGATGCAAAAAGATTAAGCTCCTGGCCCGTGGTCAGGGAGCTAATAAGAGTCAGAGGGGAGATTTGAACCCAGGTCTCTACTAACTTGGAGGCCGGCACCCTAACCGACAGACTAAGATGGCTTTTTGCACTTCCTGTGCTTTGGAGCAGCTTACTGCAGTGAATAGAGCTCTGGACCTGGAGACAGGAAGGCCTGAGTTTAACCCTGCCTCAGACGCGGACCAGCTATGTGACTCTGGCCAAGTCACTTGACTTCTGCCTGCCTCAATTTCCTCATCTGTAAAACTCAGGTGGAAATAGCAATTACCTCAGAGGGAGGATTACCTAAAGTGCCAGAGAAATGGGAGCTATTATCGTTGTTGTTCTAACACCTGATAAAGAAATTCTGAACAGCAGCACTTGTCCTCTTCATGAATATGCAGATCCCTGCTTAGCCCAACAAAAACTCTTTTCCCCACTGTGACCAGCTCCTAGCAAGGAGCACCTCCCTGGGCTTCCTTGGATGAGGGACCTCTGAGGTCCCTGCCGACTGGCTCTTCTGAGCCCAAGGTCATCCTTCCTTTTCTGCAGCTGCCATGTCCCCATTAACAAAGTCAATCAATCCATCAGCAGGCATCTATTGAGCGCCAGTGTGCGCTGAAGATGCCAGCACATGGAGTCACCCTTGACTCCTCCCTGCCGGGAGCCTTCTGGGGGTAGTCGGGTGTCTACCTGCCCCAGAATCTTCTGTGCCTGTCTCCTCGGTCCACGCACAAAGCAGCCACCCACATTCAGGCCCTCGTTCCCTCCCTTCTGCACGGCTCTAATAGCTTCCCGACTGGTCTGCCAGGCTTCGGCTTCTCCCGTCTCCAAGCCAGCCCCTCCTCCCATCAGCCCAGTTCAAATTTCTGAGCCATAGGCTGGATCCTGTTATTCCAATGCTCAAACACTGAGAAGGTGCAGGAGAGAAGCCGCTGTCGCTGCAGTCAGAGGGGCTGGAGGCATCTCCCTCCCAGGATTGTTGTGAAGATCAAATGAGATACTGTTTGCAAGGCACTTAGCACAGCGCCTGGCATACAACAGGTGCTTAATAAATGCTCATTTCCTTCAGGACACAAGCCCACTCTGCTTTCAGAGGACTGCTTCTCCTTTCCCCAACCTGAAATCTATCTATCCCCGCCCCAATTCCTCTTAGACTATAAGCAAAGACTGTGCCATTTTGAGAAAACATAGTGCTTAATAAATGCTTTTTCATTCATTTATCTTCATAGACCCCTAATTGATCTAGAGAGGATCTTAGATGACAAACATTTAGTCCAATTCCTCATTTTACAGATGGGGAAACTGAGACTCATTGAGTGACTTATCCAAGATCACACAGTTACTAAGGGATAGAGACAGTGTTTGAACCCCAAAGCTAGTGCTCTCTGTACTAGGCCATACTGCTTCATCTTGGGGGGAGGGGGGCGTAGCCCATAATAGGTACTTAATATATGTGTAGAAACTTGACATGAATTTCTGTAGATGCGCATTGCCCCTCTTCAGTACACCTGTAGCCTTGTTGGTAACATAATCTGAGTTAACCACTGAAGGCTGTGGCCCCAAGACCTCAGGTTCAAGGGAGTGTCGGGATGCTGGCGTGACCCAGGATGGTCCTTCTTCTGCTCTCATTCCCCAGATACAGACCCAGGCTTCCATAGGAGCTTCCTCTCTCCTTCCTAATAGGGCCATGGCCTTGTCCTGGCTGCTAGCTTTGTCTAGGGGGTTCTGACACTTTCCCCAGCAGTCAGAGTTTCCTGGCATAAGCCAGAAGCTAAAAACAGCCGGAACTTTGCTGCAGCCCAGGCCAGGCCACTGGAGCAAGAATAGGGCCCTTACATGTTCAAGCACCAAGTTATTCAAGGATGTGTATCAAAGAGGGGGCAGGTCAACTCCTGCGTGAAAATGAAATGAAACTCTGAATTGCTCAGAGCCTCAGTTTCCTCATTTGTAAAATGGGAATAATAATTCCTGAATTACCTACTACCTTACAGTGTTCATAGGATCATAGATTTAGAGATGGAAAGGGCCTTAGAGGTAATTGAGTCTACCTCCCCCCATTTTACAGGTGAGGAAACAGAGGACCAGAGACAGTATATTACTGCCTAGGGTCCTACAATAAGTGTAGAGACAAGGGGCAGCTAGGTGGCACTGCAGTGGATAGAGCACTGGTCCTAGAGTCAGGAGAACCTGAGTTCAAATCTGGCCTCAGATACTTACTAGCTATGTGACCCTGGGCAAGTCACTTAACCCCAATTTCCTTAATTAAAAAAAAAGCATAAAGATAGAATTCGAACCCAGGTCTTAGTGATGCCAACTCCAGTACCCTCTCTATTTAGTTACACTATTCCTCTTTGTAGACCTTTAAAAAATTATAGAAATGCAAGCAAGACTTGTTGTTATTACCAATACTATGGTTTAAAAATGGTCTAGTATTCTCTGCTTATTGACTCAAGTTTCAGCTTTGGTCTTGGAAGAGGAGAGGCAGAAGTCATTCACCCTGGAACAGGACTGAATGATCACACAGGTGAAAGGTCTAAAGAGTTCTCTTTTCCTTGGGTTCTCTTTGGACAACCTCCCACCTCTGCTGTAGTGAGCCTAGAGGCCAGAAAGAGAAGGAGGCAAGGGCAGGAGCAGCCCAACTGACATTTCCTATTACACTTTCTACGTGCTAAGTGCCGAGGCTACAAAGAGGCATAAGAACACTGTTGCTGCCTTCGGAAAGCTCACGTTCTAAAGGGAAGACAGCATGCAATTAACCATGTACATACTACATGCAAAGGAGACGGAAGGTAGTCAGCACTGGGTGGGCAAGGAGTAAAGAGGAAACTGGGAAAGGCTCAGGCTCGAAGGAAGCCAGAAAAGACAGGAGGGAAAGGTTAAGGAGGAAGAGTGTTCCAGGTGTGTGAAGACACGGAGTCAGGAAACTAGAGAAGAGTGCAAGAAGACCAGGATAGCTGGATTATAGAGCTCATGGAAGTGAGTGACATGGAAGAGGTCTGGAAAAGTAGGAAGGGAAGGATGCTCCATCACTGCTTCACTCAGTCAACACCAAAGATGGGCAGGAAAGATGAGAGTGCAGCACAGAAAACACCGTGAGTATGAGATCTGCTGTTGCTCAGTTGTTTCAGTTGTGTCTAACTCTTCATGGAATGGTTTGACATGTCCTTCATTATACAGAAGAGGAAACTGAGGCACACAGGATTAAATGACTTGCCTAGGGTCACATAGCTAGTAAGTCTCTGAGGCCATATTTGAACTTCCTGACTCCCAGTCCAGTGCTGTAGCTGCTGCTCCATCTAGCTACCCTATATCATGACATATATATTAGGCCACATCACATCAAATGTGTTGGAAAACAAAAAATCTCTCCCCCAATGGTGGGCCACAGTGAGCAATGGAGGGGCCTAGCTTGTACAGGGAAGTGAGGAGAAAGTCCCCTGGGACCTGGAAAAAGCAAAGTCAATGGTATAAGAGACCGCTGGCTCCATTCTGGACTTCCAGAGAGGGCAGTTTTGATTCTGGGAAGGAGTTGGCTAAATGGCTTGTAAAGGGAAGTCGCCTTCCAGCTCTGAAATTCTGATTCTTCTTCTCCCCTAGGTCCCTATTGCTATGTGAGCCTTTCTTCATTCTTCAGCCAGGGAGGGGCATGGCTGGCATGTCATCCTTTTCAAACAATTCCATTTTCTTCTGAGAAAAGAAATCTTGAGTCTAAGCACTTGCTTCTGGTTATCATCAAAGTTTGGGAATTTTTCCCTTTGGATGGCTGGGCTCCATTTCCCCTCTCCTTTTTTTTAAAAATTAAGTATTTATGTATTTTTAGTTTTCCACCTTCACTTTTATGAGATTTTTGAGTTCTAAATTTTCTCCTTCCCTCCCCAAGATAGCATGCAATCTGATATAGGCTATACATGTATGATCATGTTAAACATATTTCTGCATTAGTCATGTTGTGAAAGAAGAACCAAAACAAAAGAGAAATACCACATCCTCTCTCCTTTTCAAGTCTCATATTCACTGAGATTTCAAGAGATGGTTCAGAGTTACATGGGCAGAGCCAAGGACAAGGAATGTGCACAGTGCATCTCTCAGCTATGTCCTGAGCAGAATGGACTCGGTGGGGCTGGCTGCCACCTTTCAGTAAGAAATATGAGGCAGACCTTCCTCTTCCCTTCTGGAAGGCCCCCGGGGAGCCCTTCAATTCAACAAGCAATGATGAAGATCTAAATTAGGTGCCAGGCCTTTTTAGCAGGCACTTCTATCCCTAGATACAAGTATCCCCAGCACAAAACAGTCCCTGCCCTCAAGAAGCTTACATTCTGCTGGAGAGAACACCATGTATAAGTAGAGACAAAGCACAAAGCAGCTGGAGAGGGAAGGTTCATGCAGAAGGCACGCAGACATGCTTAGAAGAAAGCTCCAAGCCAGGAGCGAGAAGGGAGTGTGCTCTAGGCACGCAGCTCCAGTGTCTCAGAGGCAAGAGGCCACTGGACCAGAAGGGAGGTCCAGGATGAATCGAGCAACAAGAAACAAGAAGGGAAAGGCAGGTGAAGTCAGTGTCTCAGCTGGCTTTAACTGCTACACTTTGTTGGTCTTCAGGTGAGGCTTTTTTTCTTTCAGTTGTGTCTGACTCTTCATGACAACATCTGGGGTTTTCTTGGCAAACATACTGGAATAGTTTGCCATTTCCTTCTCCACCTCATTTTTCAGATAAGGAACTGAGGCAAACAGGGATAAGTGACTTGCCCAAGGTCACATAGCAAGTAAATGTCTGAGGCCGGATTTGAATTCAGGCAGATGAGTCTTCCTGACTCTTGCCTGAGGCTCTATCCACTGCCCTACCTAGCACTAGGCTGGGATTTTTTTATATGCTGCCCTAGAGGCAAGAGGGAAGCATTGACAGTTGTTTCCGTTTGTTTGGGTTTCTTCGGGGGAGTGGGGAGACAGTACCAACACAAACCAATACTAGCTTATCATTGAAATCATGTTATCTCTTAGAAACTTAGAAAAAACTAATCCTGGAGCCCTAATTCAGGATGGCCCTTCCAAATCTCCCATGAGAGACACGAGGCTTCTAATGGCCATCACTGCTATGCCAAAGGGCGGCTATTTTTAGAGTGGCGTTTCACCCAATACGCCACACGAGGCTGGGCTGGGCAGAGCAGGTCATTCTAGTTGTCAGGGAGGGCAGCAGGGAGGGCCGTCCTTTCTAAGGGCATGGCCCTTGTGCCGGTAAAGTTTGTGGCACTCCGAATCAGAGGCATCAAATCTGGAAGGGGTCCGAGAGCTTAAGATCGTGGGCTGAGAGTTGGACAGCGCCTCCGAGGACGAGTCCAACCCTCTCATTGGTCAGAGGGAGAAAGGGAGGCCTAGAGACAGCTTATGACTAGTCTGTGGGAAAGGGGGGACGCTGACCTGGGTCCTCCGACTCCAGACCTCAAGCCTCAAAGTCCTATATACCAAATATAGAGTATTATTGAAATACACGTTGGGAGTAGCATTTATAGTTTTATATCTAGTTCATTCTATATCATGTTCAACATAAAAATGTTTAACATAAAACATTAGATATTTAATATAAAGATAAATGTTCAATATAAAATCATGTGTTTAATATAAAATGTTTAATATAACAATATTTAATATAAAATCATAACACCCTTGATTTAGGGCTAGATGGAGTTTAAGAGTTCATTTAACCCAGGCTTTCTTAACTTGGGGTCCACAAATTTTTAAAATCCTATTTTGACATCTGTAGTTCAATAAAGCTTGTTTCCTTCGTAATCTGATGCGTATTTTATTTTGTGCATTTGAAACCCTTTTTCTGAGAAGGGCTTTGTCAGTTTGCCAAATTGGTCTAGGACCAAAGAAAAGGCTAAAACCCCACTCTTTTCTTAGAAGAAACTGAGCCCCAGAGACACATAGCAGCTTGCACTGAGCCACAGAGAGAGGGCAGAATTAGGCGTGTGATTCCAAACCCAGCCCTCCTGTAATAAATCAGATTATTTCTGTTTCTGTGCCTCTGCGAGTGAGCATGTGTGTGTGTGTGCCTATGCACACAGAAATACAAAGGCAATCATGGATTAAAGGGCTGGTCTCCAGTATCCAGCATACCTGGGTTCAAGACCTGCTCTGTCCTTCACTAGCTATATTAATCCCTCAGTGCTCTGGGCAAATCTTGAAAGCCTAAATGTCAGATGAGCTGTGTATCTGTAGCAGTGAAGGAAGTCACCACACCTAGAGTGAACTACATCGATGAAATCACAGGAGGGAAAAAAAATGTGTCTGGCTAGGAGTCTCCTGCTTTCTCTCCATTTCCTTCACTTCCTGCCCAGAAACTGAACCCCTTTTAGTTAAGCACCCATTTTCTTTACAACTTGGCAGTGAGGCATCATGACAGTGGAAAGGCCATGGGAATCAAAGGTCTCAGGTTCAAATCCCACCTCTGATATGACTCTTACAAGTCACTTTACCTCTGGGGGTCTCAGTTCCATCATCTATAAAGGAGAGGTTGGAGTAGGTGGACGTTGGAATCCTCCTCAAGCTCCAGAATGACGACCCTCTCTTTAAATAGAGATCAAGCTAGCCTAAGGGCCAATAATGATATAGAGCTTTACAAATATTAGCTCATTTGTTCCTCACAACAACCCTGTGAAGTGGGGCTATTATCATCCCCATTTTACAGTTGGGAAGACAGATGATGGGACTTGTCCAGAGTCATATAGCCAGTTAAATATCTAAGGCAGAATTTGAACTCAGGTCTTCCTGACTGGGCCACCTAGTTGCACAAATTCTTCCAAGAACAGGTGAGCTCATAACAGGTGAACTCATTCTTTGAGCCAGGAGAGATCTTTAATGCAAAGAAACAACTTTTTCCAATGGCACCATGAAAGGGGACAGGGATGGAAGGGGGACCCCTGGGCAGATTGGTGTGGGATGAGTGGCCCTGAGGGGCAGAGCATGAAGGGAAGGGAAGGGTGGCAGCTTGGTATAGTGAGCAGAAGAGGGCACTGACATTTGGAAGATGGGAGTTCAAATCCCACATCTCACATTTACTCACATGCCAGGCTGTGTGACTTTGGAACAGTCACTGAACCTCTGAATCTCAGAAAATTACTGAGCAGAGCTCCAGAGGCTGTTCTTGTTCGGGGGCTCCTGATGCAAAGGGGTAAGACCTTGCTTGGGAATTTTTTTTTCTTCACTGAGGAGGCTGGAGGAGATGGTCTCCGGGAGACCTCTGCCCCATCTTCCTGGCTGCTGGCCTTCTGAGGTCGGGGACACAAGCAGGGCGCCCATCAGAACAGACACACATTTCCTCCTGTTGCAGAATCAAGGAGAGGTGCTGAGGAGCTCAAAGGGCATTCTCTAATTTGTTCTGGTGCCCCCTGGACAAGACATTCCATGTCCTGATATGAAAAGTCATTTTATTAGATGACACCAGAGAGGGGTCCCCAAACCTTAAGGCCTGCTGGTCTCCATTCTCCATTCTCGTCCGTTTCCCAGCTAGTGCTGGGAGGGCTCAAGCCACGTTCAGCTTCCTAGTTCATTTTCCCATCTGTCAAGTGATGAGAACACATTTTATTTATTTGCAGACTACTCACAACACTGGGGTAAGGATTAATGAGACCTCTGATTGGTATTCGGAGCCCAGGCTTGATTACTTATTATTTCTGGGGCTTTAGGCAAGCCAATCCCTTTCTCTGGGCTTCAGTTTCTTCCTCTGAAAAACAAGGAATTCAGACAAGCTGATGGATAAGGATCCTTCTCAGTCTGGAGACTCAAGTTCTAACTCAAGATTCAGCCATCAGGGATCCTTGGGTACAGTTTAATGGCCCCCCAGCTTCTTTCTTAGTTTGACCCACCGCTCTTGATGTCTTCTGAAATCCCTTCCATCTCTAAATCTATGATCCTTTGACCTGGGTTCAAGTTCTGCTTTTATTATTTTTTTTTAACTTACTACCTGTGACTTTGGGCAAGTCTCAATATCTCAGGGGCAGCTAGGTGGCGCCATAGAGCACAGAAAGTCAGGAATACTCCTCTTCCTGAGTTCAAATCCCTGGACAAGCCACTTAACCCTGTTGGCGTCGGTTTCCTCATCTGTAAAATGAGCTGGAGAAGGAAATGGCAAACATCCCAGTATTTTTGCCAGGAAAACCCCAAATGGGGCCATGAAAAGTCAGTGGATGACTGAAACAACTCCAACGATAACAACAACAAAAGCATCTGAGTTTTAGCTTCCTCCTCTAGACAATGACAGGTTTGGACCAGATGATCTCTAACACAGCCTTTAGCTCTAAACCTATGAGAATGATACAAGTATGAAAAAGATGCCACAATTCTTCGATTGTCTGCTTTCTTTGGGGTCTTTGTACCCCTAAACCCTTGCGCTTAGAAGGTGTTTGACCAAGGCTAATGTTGGTTTCATTTGAATTGGAGTCATTCATCCATTCATCACTGACACAAGCATGGGTCTTCTGATTCCAGAGCCAGGCTGTTGCCCCTCTGTCTCGCTCCCTACTTTGCACACCCATGCTGATACTGTGTCACCCTGCACAAGTCACTTAACTGGAATGAGACCCAGTTTTCTCAAATGGGGTTGATAATGCTTTCACTTCCTACTTAATAGGAGTGGTATAAAGAGAGGATTTTGTAAACCTGACAAAACCTGTAAAAGTGTGAAATTCCAATGATTTCACGTAGCCCCAACCAAAAGAAGAGGATTTCTATGTTGGATTTTGTTACGTGTTCAAAGAGTAGAGAATGCCTCATTAGGGTCAGAGACAGGCATGAAGCAAAGCGTGCAGGACGCAACCAAACTAGGGGCCCAGGCTTCTCTTGACTTCATTAGGAAAGGCATGAGGGGTGGGCCTTGCATCCCATTTCACTCTGTCATCACCAGGAAGGCAGTCGACAATGCCTGGTATGCAGCTGAATTAGCCCTGAGATCAGACATACTCTAAGGGCACTGAAGGAAAGGCTGCACAGAGGGTGCCCTAGGAGCCAGAAGACAAGAAATAGAGTGAGGCAGGGCCTGGAGCCAATGAACCCTTGCTGAATAACAAATTAATCAGGCTAATTAATTAACTGACAGAGGTTTGGGCGGCCCTAGGCTGGCCAGCGGGCCAGCAGAACTTTTGAATGCTAATACCTTAGTTTATAGAATAGGGAGAAAAGAGCCTGTCTTCTGATCACATTCCTTAAGCAAAATTATGGGCAAGAATTATTTTTTCTGTTTCTGTTTTTGTCTTTGTACACCCTGTATCTGTCATAGTACCTTCCCCAGCATACAGTAGGTGCTTAATAAATGCTTGATGGACTAGATTGGGTTGTAAATCCAAGGATCTGGGTTCAAATCCTTGCTGCTTAAAAATTCAACAAGCATTAATTATTTCAATACCTACTGTGTGCCAAGCACGATGATAAGCTTTGGGGACATAAAGAAAGGCAAAAACTGGGTCCTGCCTTCGGGGAGCTCAGTCTGATGGTGAAGACCACATGCAAACAGCTATGTCCGTTCGTGATATATACAGGGTAAAGGAGACATAATTAACAGAGAAGGCAACAGCACTGAGGGAAATGGGGGGAGAAATGGGGGAGCACAGAGGAAAGTGAGGAGTTAGCTGGGGCTTGCAGTGAGCCAAGGAATCCAGGAGGTAGATGAGGAGGGAAAGCATTCCAGGCAGGAGGCACAGCGGATGCAAAGACAGTGGAGGTAGGAAATCAAGAGTCATGGGTCAAGGACCAGCTGCGAGGCAGAGTCACTGGATGGCAGAGAACACGGAGGGGATTAAGCTGCAAGAAAACTAGAAGAGTCGGAAAGAGTCAGGTTATGGAGGACTTCAGAGCCAAACAGAGCTTACTCCCTGTGTTACTTTGGGCAGCTGTCTTAAACATCTCTGACACTCAGTTTCCTCATTTTTCAAATGAAGGGTTTGTGATGATTTCTGAGATTCTTTCAAGCTTCAAGGGCCGCTAGGTGGCGCCATAGACCATAGAGCTCCAGGGCTGAAGTCAGGAAGATTCATCTTCCAGAATTCAAACCCAGCCTCAAACACTTACCAGCTGTGTGACCCTGGGCAAGTCACTTCACCCTGTTTGCCTCTGTTTCCTCACCTCTCCAATAAGCTGGAGAAGGAAGTGGCAAACCACTGCAGTATCTCTGCCAAGAAAACCCCAAATGAGGTCACAAAGAGTCAGACGCGACTGAAAACGACTGAATAACCACTAGGTCTATAAACACAGCACTAGCCGAAGAGCCAAGAAGAATTGGGTTCAGATTCTACTTCATGAATCTGAATCTGGGTGATCCTGGGCAGGACATTTAATGTCTCTGTCACTCAGTTTCTTCTTCTGTAAAACAAGGATCACAACAGCATCTATCCCAAAGCATTGCTGTGAGAATCCAGCAATCTGTAAGGCACTTTACAGATCTCAAAGCACTACAGCAATGTCATTTGTGATGGTGATGAGCAAAGAATGCCAGCCTGGAAGTCAGGGAAACCTGGGTTCCAATTCTGCCTCTGGCTGTGCTGGCTGACTCCAGGCACTTACCTAATTTCTCTGGGCCTCCAGGACTGGGCTAAGTGGCTTTTGAGGTCCTTTCCGGCTTTAAATCCATGATCATGTGTGATCTTGTTACATGCCTGTGGCGTGCACATGCAACTTTTTTCGTGTTATCTTTTATGTCTCAAGATCTAGAAAATGGGAATGAGCCCCTCCTGCTAGTCTATCGAGACAATGAAAAACCAACATTATTACTGAGGCCAAGCTGCTGCTCCTCTGGGGAGGGATGTAAAAACACTGGCATTTGCTCTTGGGCCAGCTCAGCTGTCAGTCTCCTGCAAGGTGAGACAGAGGGTGAGATTCTGCAAACAGCCTGAGGAGGTCTGAGATCCAGGAACAGGAGATGGTCCAGCCTGAGCAGAGCCAAAACACTAGGGAGAGTGAGAGCAGAAGAGCTACGGAGGAGGGAAGCCTGGCTGTTTCCCACTTTCAGCTGACCCTAGGAACCGAGCCTTTAAATTGTCAAGACACACTCAGGATTTATATAAACATAGCCAAAAAGTACTCTTGATAGAAATAAGGCACCTAGGTGGGGCAGTGGCTAGAGTAGTGGGCCTAGAGTCAGGAAACCTGAGTTCAAATACCACTTCAGACAGTCACTACTCGTATTGTCCTGGGCAAGTCACTTCACCTCAGTTTCGTCAACTGTAAAATGGGGATAATAATAGCACCTATCTCCCAGGGTTGTCATGAAGCTCAGATGAGATAATATTTGTGAAGCACTCAATACAGTGCCTGGCACATAGTAGACACTATGTAAATGTTGGTGTTAAAGACAGAACTGAAAAATTAATGATGCATTCATTGCGCATGGTTAGGCCATCCCATTATAGTAAAAATGGCAATACTCCCTAAATTAGGTTACACATTCAAGGAAATGCTAATCAAACTACCAAAGGGTTATTCTCTAGAACTAGACAAAATAATAACAAAATTCATCTAGAGGAACAAAATGTCAAGAGTCTTAATGGAAATAATTGGGAGGGAAGGGAAGGAGGTCTACCAGCTCCAGGTCTCAAACAATACTGCACAGTAGTAATAATCAAAACCATTTGACATTTGTTAAAAAAAAAATAGAAGGTTGATCAGTGGAACAGATTGGGTATGTAATGTATAAAAACAAATGAATGTATAGCAGTGGTATGTATGTACAGTAGTAGTATTAGTAGTAGTATATACTGGTAGCATATTTTCAAAATCCAAGGAATCCAACCACTGATGTAGGGGACTCACTATTCTATAAAAACCTGCTAGAAAAACTGGAAAGGGTTCTGGCAGAAATTATATTTAAACCCAAAACTCACACCACATACCATAATAAGCTTCAAGTAGATGCATGACTTCAACAAAAAGGTTACATCATAAACAAGTTAGAAGGAAAGGAAAGGAGATACTTTTCTCAAATGAAGTGGGGGGAAAGGGATTGTTGATCAAACAAGAGATAGAAGGATTAAAGAGGATAAAATGGACAATTTTCAGTACATACAATTGAGAAAGTTTTGCACCAATAAATCAATGTAGTTAGAATTATAAGGGAAGTTAAATATGAAAACATAATCTTTATAGCAAATTTATCTGAGAGAAATATCAAATATTCAAGACACAGAAGGAATTGTTACTAATGTATAAAAACAAGAGCTATTACTCAATTGATATATAATGAAAGTGTATGAACAATTATCTTTTTCAAAAATTAATTTTTTTCAGCTCTACATTTTCTCCCTTTCCTTAGTATCTCTCCCCAACTGACTGAGAAAGCAAGAAATATTATATATACATATGTGTGTGTGTGTACTATGCATTTCTGCATTAGCCAGAAGAAGCGATTCTCAAAAGAAGAAATTCAAGCTATTAACAACATGAAAAATATTACAAATCACTTAATAATAAGAGAAATGCATATTGAAACGATGTTGAGGTTCCACCTCATTCCCATCAGATTTAAAAAATATATTTTTATTTTATTTGATTTTTTTTTAGGCAATTGGGGTAAAGTGACTTTCCCAGGGTCACACAGCTAGTAAGTATGAAAAGTTTGGTCTGAGGCTGAATTTGAATTCAGGTCCTCCTGACTTCAGGGCCAGTGCTCTAGAAAAAATCATTTTTAAAGAGAAAAAATGATCATTATTAGAGAATTTATGGGAAAATGGGCCCACTAATGCCCACTTGGTAGAGCTATGAAGTGATCTGTTCCCATTGCAAAGCGATTTGAAACCATTCCCCCAAAAGTCACTAAACTGAGCATATTCTTTGACTCAGCAATACCACTACTTAGTTTGTGCCCCAGAGTCAAAGAAAGAGGGGAAGTACCCACATGCACAAAAGCATTTATAGCAGCCCTTTTTGTTAAAGAGCTAAAAACAGAATGGTTCCTCATCAACTGGGGAGTGGCTGGATAAATTACAATGTACGAATGGAATGGAATATATATATGCCATTTTGTTACTGTTGTTAAGTTGTTTCCAGTTGTGTTTGACTCTTTGTAACTCTTTTTGGAGATATTCTTGGAAAAGATTGCGTAGTGAGGAACTGCTAGGTGGTACAGTGGGTAGCGCTAGTAGTCCTGAAGTCAGGAAGACCTGAGTTCAAATCTAATCTCAGACCAGACACTTGACACTTACTAGCTGTGTGACCCTGGGCACATCACTTAACCCCAACTGCCTCAAAAGAAAAGAAAAAGATATTGTAGTGGTTTGCCATTTCCCTCTCCAGCTCATTTTATAGATGAGGCAACTGAGGCAGATTTGAGCTCAGGAAGATAAGTCTTCCTGACTCCAGGCCCAGGGCTCTATCCACTGTCCCACCTACCTGCCCTAGTATTATTGTGCCATAAGGAATGGCAAAAGGGGCAGCAAAACTTGAGAAGACTTTTATGTACTGATGCCAACTTGAGTAAGCAGCTTCAGGAGAACAATTTCCCCAATCACTACAGCACTGTAAAGGAAAATGGCTTTAAAATACTGAGGTAACTCAGCTCTATGCATGTACCTGGCATCAAGGCCCCTGATCATTACAGTGATCCATTAGCAGTCCTGAAGACTAAGGATGATCACACTACCCCCCTGTTGGAGGAGTGATGGAGTAGAGATGAAGAATGACACACACGTTTTCAGACGTGACCAATGGATGGATTTTGTTTCTTCAACTGTACTTATTTGTTACAAGGAAAGGCTTACATTTCAGGGGGCACAGTAAATGACACTGCCTCCCTCCCTCAAAAAAAAAAGAAGAAAAGAAAGAAAAGATCATTCATGAAACTGAAAGTTCAAAAGGGAGACATGTCTAACAGGGCTGTGTTGGAACTGCCAAGTTAAATGTAATCAATATGTTGGGTTTTTTAAATAGACCAACAAGCTATCTAATGGACACACCACCATATCAGTTCTCTTTTCTCTGTATTGGGAAATGCCCATATTTGTTCATGTTTGTCAAGTTCGTAATAACAAAAAAAAAAAGAAAAATTGGGTGGGAGAGGAAGGGAATCAGTAGGGCTTTTTAGAGCTAAACTCATAGAATATTCAAACAAGAATCTGAGCCAGAGGGCCTAGGCACCTAGGTCTAGACCTAGCTCAGCCCTCTGTGTGACCTTGGGCAAGTCATTTCTCCTTGATTCTGTTTCCCCCCTTACAAAACAAAGGGAGAGGACTTTTGTTCACAGGCTCTTAGGTTCAGAGCTAGAACCATCCCTTCCAGCCCTCTCACCCTGGAAGGTGATGTGCCTAGCTGTACCTGGTCTAGGCTGCTGTTCTTTCTGCCACTCCAGGGCAGACACTGTGCAAGGCCAGCATGAGGAGAAGCTACTACTGTGCCCAGCATCCCCATCCACTTCCCAAAGGATTATAGACTCACGTAATGTTAGAGCTATCCCTTGGAGCTCGAGAAGCCATCTACCCTAGTCCTCTTTACAGATGAAAAAACAGGCCCAGCCAAGGGTGGTGACTTGACCAAGGTGAAAGACGGGTTAATGGAAAAGCCAGAACAGGGACCCGGGTCTTCCAACTTTGTGTTCATCCATGGAAATCCCTGAATTCCAATGGTCCTGCTTCCCCATTGGACACACAGCTTCCAGGAGCTGAGCTCCTAGCACTGGCCTTCACTCAGTGAATGATGAGAGCTAACCTCTCTCTGCAAGCTCAGTCTTGCTTAATCTGGATCACTTCTACGAGCACTGCCATTTCTCCACTGTGACCAGCAGAGGGACAGCAAGCAGGGGGTATGCCCGTCAGATTTCTTTAGAACTAAAACCTCTATGTGGGCCCCAGAACTGACCCCGTAGGGTCCATTATTCAATCATCTGGAAAAACAGTCCCAATCTATCACACACAAATGTAAAATTTGTTGGCATCTTTGAGAAACTCTAAGAGTGCATGCAGATTGCTGGAGAGGGAAGAGAGGTCTGCATAAACCCTCTCCTAGGGATTTGAAACTTGGTTTCCTTTGGACAGAGCCCATAATTACCTCTTCTAGTGGAGACATCTCTTTTAAGATGGGTAAAGGGCAAGGCCATCCCCTTCTCCATCTCCCAAACACCGTGTTTTCTCTTGGCCACTTAGACTTGCACCCAAATAGACAATTGTTTTCCATCTTGTTTATAGTTTTATACTTTAATTTTCAGATGTTGGTTCTGATCCACGGACAAGAATGGGCCCCAGATCATCTAAGATTGAGGTTGTGCTGCCCTCTGGTGGTGTGAAGCCTCTAGGACAGCTTCCCTGTTGCCTCCCTCTGATTTCGGGACCTTTGACTGAAGATCCCCAGAGGAGCTTCAGTTTAGAGCTGGAGGAAAGCTTAGCAATCATCTAACCCAATTCCTTCATTGGACAGAAAAAGGAAACAAGGCCTAGAGAAGGGAAAGGCCTCACAGCGAGAAAAGTTCCTCTTTATCTGCAAATTAAATGTGCTAAGTCAAGCACACAAGACCACGGAGGGCTCTTTTCCAATACATACCAGTAGAAGTAGGGAGCAATGTAGAGTACCAGATTGGAGCCAGAGGCAGCTCCCACCATGGAGGAAGAGGAGGAGGAGAAAGAAGAGAAAGGAGGAGGAGGAGGAGGAAGGAGAGGGGGAGGGAGGGGAGAAAGAGACAGAGACAGAGACAGTGAGAGAGAGAGAGAAGAGAGAGAGAGAGAGAGAAGAGAGGAGAGAGAGAGAGAGAAGAGAGAGAGAAGAGACAACAAGAATTCAAGAGGTTGCCAGGGGTGAAAAGGAGGTAAAGACCAGTGGAGACAAAGCCATGATGGCAGGGCAGGGTTGGGGGGGGGGCAGAATAGTAGGCAAATGAAACAAGGGTAATGTCACAGGAGATGAGAAAGAAGACAGTACCAAGGAGGAGGGGATGGCCCAGGGTACTAAATGCTGAGAGTTCAAGGATGTGGATGGAACTGGCCAGTGACTGCTTAAAAGAAGGATACTGGTCACTCCTGGAGACAGGTTTAATCAGAGTGGGCATCACAGAAACTGGACTACAGGCTGCTGACCCCATGATTGAGAAGGAGAAAAGGGAAGCGACCACCACCAGGAACTTGGCAGCCAGAGATAAGAGAGAAACAGGCAGAAGAGAGAGCAGGGTCTGACTGAGGCTAGTTTCGTTTTTATTTTTAGGACAAGGGAAGATCTCTTATTTTCCTTGTTGGGGGTGGAGGAAGGGGAGCCTAACCTATTTTTACTTTCCTAAACTGCTTTCTGCCACTTTATGGATTGCTTTTTGCTTGAGGATTGTTGTGTATTTTTACTAAAATGATTATCTGAACTCTCAGGCTGTGAAGGACCTATTGGATCAGACACAGAGCCAGCATCAGCAAGTCCTTCATCCAAGGCTGGATGGTCGCTCGTTGGGATTGCTTCTGAGATTCCGCTTGCTCAGTGACAGGCTGGACTAGAGGGGCTCCACGATCTCTTCTTCCAGCAGGAAGAGATAGAAAGCAAAATTTCATTTAAAATAACTGCATACAAACTTGGCAGTCCATTTGCCAAAACATGCAGGAATTATATAAACACAAATACAAATAAAAACAGATCTAAATACTGAGTGAAATAATAATTACTCATGTGTAGGCTGAGCCAATATAATAAAAAGGACAGTACAACCTAAAGTAATTTCCTTATTCAGGGCCATGACAATCAACCTACCAGTGAATTGCCTAATACAGCTAGAAAAAAATTACAAAATTCATCTGAAGTAACAAAAGGTAAAAAACCTCAAAAGAATCAATGACATAAAATGTGAAGGAAGAGAGCCTAGCAGTATCAAATCTCAAACTACATTACAAAGCAGTAATCCTCAAAATAATCCGGTATTGGATAAGAAAGAGAAAAGTTGATCAATGGAACAGATCAGTTACAAATACACAGAAGCAAATGACCACAGTAGCCTGGTGTTTGATAAATCCCAAAACCCCAGCAATTGGGGCAAGAACTCACTATTGGGCAAGAACTTCTGGGAAAACTGGAAAGCAGTTTAGGAGAAACTAGGCATAGACCAACATCTTGTACCATTTACCAAGAAAAACTTAAAATGCATATATGATATAGACGTAAAAGGTGATATCATAAGCAAATTAGGGGAGCATGGCAAAAATTACCTGTCAGATCTATCAACAGAGGAAGAGTTCATGACCAAGCAAGAAACAGGGGTTTACAAGTGATGAAATGGATAATTTGGATCAGATAAAATTGAAAAGTTTTTGCACAAGCAAAACCAATGCAAAATTAAAGGAAAAGCAGCAAATTGGCAAAAAATAATTTGACAGCAAGTTTCCCTGATAAAGATCTCATTTCCCAAATATATAAAGGAATTAAGTTTTTTTTAATGAGAGCCATTCCCAGTTGATAAATAGTCAAATTATATGAACCAGCAGTTTTCAGAAGAAATCAAAGCAATCAATAGTTATATGAAAAAAAAGTATTCTAAATCACTAATCGTTAGAATACGAATTAAAACAATTGAGGTATTACCTCGTACCCATCAGATTAGTTAAAATGCCAACAAAAGGAAAATAATAAACACTGGAGGGGATGTGAAAAAAAATGGGACACAAATACATTGTTGGTGGATTTGTGAGCTGGCCCAACCATTCTAGAGAACAATTTGGAACTATGCCCAAAGGGCTATAAAACTGTGCAGATCCTTTGACCCAGCAATACCACTACTAGGTCTCACAAGTTCTGTACCCCAAGAAGATCAAAAGAAAAGGACCTATATACACAAAAATATTTGTGGCAGATCTTTTTATGGTGGCAAAGAACTGGAAATTGAGGGGATGCCCATTAATTAGTGTGTCTGCCCCCGTTTCCTAATTTCATAAATTAATTAGCAATTCAATGGCCTATGTGGAAACCTGTTTTTCCTGACTGTATATGTATGATGGGTATCACATTTCTTGCTTTTTTGATGGGTGGAAGAGGGGTGGAGGCAGGGGGAGAATTTGGAACTGAAAATAAAAATTAAATTTAAAAAATTTAAAAGCTCTTTACAAACTGAAAAAGAATCCTCGTGCCTTCTCTCTTTCAGTTATGTCCCATTTGTCCTGTACAGAGCTTGTTTGTACATGTTCATTTGCTTGTTGTCTCCTCCACTAGATTGTGAGCTTCTTGAGAACAGGGACTGTCTTTTGCCTCATTTTGTGTCCCCAGCTCTTAGCAGAGTGGCCCACAGCAGGTGCTTAATACACGCTTATTGATTGACTGACTGATTGACTGATGGAGGAGAGAAGAGAGTGCTATTTACACATGACCTTCAAAATGCTCCAATTCCAGTCCATGTACTGTTGCTCAAAAAGGTTCACGTGCCTTAAGTCCTCTCAATGGCTTCCAGCTGTGTGGGGTCTTCTCAAAGGGGTAGGAGTGATGGGCTATGCAGGAAGGTGGAGCATGGCCATGTACAAACAAAAGAAAGAATGAGAAACACAAGACCTTTTCTTGTGTTCCGTTACCTTTCATGGGACTCCACATTATAGAAATATTTCACAGTTGCTCACATTTTGTTGCTGTTTCCTGAGTAGTTATCAGAGAAGATGGGAAGGACCAAGGCTGTTAGCAGACAGAGGCTATGGGTCACTATCACTACCTGGAATGGATAGGATTTTAGATCCAAACCCAATTAAGAGAATTTAAAAGGCATCATTCTGGTCAAAATAGGGTCTTAAGATGCAGACTTGGGAGACAACATAGGTCACCTAGTTCAATCCCTTCATTCATTTGATGAGGAAGCTGAGGCCCAGAGAGGGGACATGATTTAGGATCACAGATTTAGACCTGGAAAGAGCCTAACAGTCATCTAGTCTCACCCTTATATTTTACAGATGAGGAAACTGAGGTCCAGAAGATCATGTAAACAAGTGACAGTTAGAATTTGGCCACAGGTCCTGACTCCAAATTCAGCAGCCTCCCCCCCCCCCCACTGCATCAAGCCATATATGGTTACAAAGCGGGGGAGATGGCTCAACACTGTGATGAGTTTAAGTAAATAATCTTGGCTTCCTGGGTTGCATTTCCCATAAAATGCATGAAACTTTCAAAATAAATTGGGAAGTACTTGGCAAGTATTATACTGACACTTGGCCCAAAGCACTATTTGAGACATTTGGCCAAATCTGAAAAGCAACAATATTCTCTTAGCTTAGCTCCAAACAGAAGCCAGTCATCATCTCTATCCTGCTGTGGTTTGCTCTTATCCATGTGCAATGTTTTAAAGCAATTCAAAACTGTGTGTTTTTAATGTGGTTGTGTATGTGTCTATCTGTATACGTGGGTGGGTGGGTGTGCTTGTGTGCATGTGTGCATGTGTGTGTGTGTATGTGTCTGTCTGTCTGTCTGTCTGTCTCACCGTGGTCAAATGAGATGAAGAAAATGGAAGGAATCATTACAATACAGTCTTGAACCAAAGGACTAGGCTCAAAATCCGCATCTGATGGTTACTGACTTATGTGTGTGACCTTAGGCAAGTCATTTAAATTCCACAGGCCTCAGTTTCTTCATCTCTAAAATGAGGGGGTTGGGCTATAGGCCTCTGAAGTCTCTTCCAGATCTACGTCTACGATCCTCTGAAAACACTTCTGATATGATGACATCTTGAATTCTCCTGGAAAGGGTCTTGGGTGACATTAGGACAATGCAACTAAAACAGTGGGTTTGCTGCCATCTTTTATTTTGATATTATGCATGTTTCGAATGATAACATTCTCGAGCAGCTTCCTCACGGGCCTTCTAGCCTGTGCTCTTATCTCTTCTTGTTCTCAGTGCCATGTTTATAGATCGATTGCTTTTTTACTCGTAGACCTCCAGTTCCTTCCTACTGCCCACCAAGTAAAATTCTAAATCCTGTGCTTGGTATTCAAGGCCTTCTGAAACCTGACACCAATCTCCCTTATTCCTTGAAACTCTACCCAACTCTCTCCATCCACTCTACCCAACTCTCTCCATCCATTCTACCCAATTCTCCTTCTCCTCTATCCGACTCTCCCCAGCAGAAAAAGCACTGCACTTGGAGTCAAAGGACCACGGTTCAAACCCCAGCGCTGCCACTTCTAATGTAACCCTAGCCAAGTCCGTTAACGTCTTTGGGCCTCAGTAATCTCATCTGTAAAATGACAGGATTGGGCTAAATTTGGGATCTCTATACTCAAGTTTGTACTTTCATAGAAATAGGGATGGAGCCTGGACCTGTTGTTTCATTGATAGGAGGAACTCCCAGGAGAGAAAATATCTTCTACCAATTCAGGTTAGCACTCTCTTTAGAACTTAGAATCCTAGAAAGAATTATTGAATAGTATCACAGATTTTGAAGGATGGAAGGAACCTCAGCATCCATCTAGTCCCACCCATATATAAAAACACTAAAAGGTTAATTGACTTGCCCAGGGTCACACAGCCAATGTATGTCAGAGGCAAGACTTTAATCCAAGTCTTCGTTGCTCTGAGGCCAATGGTCTGTTCACACTGCTTCTATGGGCTATCATATCCATCTTCATCTCATCACCAGGAGCAATCAGTTCCTTTCCTTCTCATTTACTTTCAGAGGTCTTCTAAGAAGTAGCTGGTGGGGAGGAGTAATTTGCTAAAACTCACTCAACTTCTCCGAAGAAAGATGGGGCATGGAAAAAGAAAGGAAGAAAAAAATACCTGGGAGAAATGACTACTCTAATTAGATCTGAGGGGCACTACAGTTGGCAGAGAGCAAAAAAGGATTGGGAGGGACAATCCTGGCTTATGCCACTTGAAGTCTACTCAAGGCAATACTGTAAGTCACAAAAACTTCACTGGTATTTGGTAAAAAGAAGATACTCTCCCCTTCTAAGGGCTTGTATGCAAGTTTTCCTGAATCTCTTAAAATTGTAAATAAAACTTTGCTGTGTTTCGAGCCTTGTGAGCTTGCATGCTTGTTAGGGGAACTGGTGTCAGACAAACCCAGGTTCTACACGAGTAGGAGTCAGAATAGTAGAGAAATGAGTAGCTGCCAAAGTGTACCTGTGCCTTTCATGACAGGAGGGATCTTGTGATTACAAAAAAAAAAAAAGGTAATTGTGCTTGCAGTCATTAACCATGCAAGCTTCAACTGATGTCATTATACAATTTCAAGTCGAGGTCTACCAAACAGTCACTTACATTCTGTGATATACTTTGAACCTAGAGGTGCTACATTTCTCTGGGAGCTCCCTGGGAGACACTTGTTTATATGGATAACTGATGAATATATATGTCATTGTAGAGAGAAACAACCGAGTGAATACTTTGAGGGAGACTCTTGCAAAAATTACAAATTTACTAAGTAACAATTTTATAACAAAAGTACACAAATTTGTGAGGAAATTATACAATTAAAATATAAAACCTAAATCAGAGGGAACATAAAAATGGATAATATCTGTGCAACATATGGAATAATGCTTGGGAAATACACCAAATAGAACCATTGGAAACTAAACTTCCTGTTAAAAACTAGCCTGGCATGCAAGACCCTCCTCCTCCAGCTTCTCCTGGCAGCCCATTTGCAGCTCATTATTCCCCTCTGAGTACTCTGCATTCCAGCCAAATGGGACTCTCAGCTCTTCTGCTCACTCCCTGTGCATTCGTGCACAGGGTAGGCTCTCAGGTATGCCTGATCTCCCTCCATTTCCTTCCTTCAAGGAAGTTTTCCCTAATCCACTGACCCCTTCTCTCTCTGTCTCTCTCTGTCTCTCTCCCTTTAATTTTCCTAGAGAGCTTTGTACACTCCCTTTCTCGTCTCCATTACCCATCATTTGCATGACTCTTTTTTGCACACTCATTACATTCCCCATTAGACTATGAGGTTCTTGACTTTCTATCTAGCAATTTTCTATCCTTATATTCCCAGAATTTCCCACAAAGCTATTTGTGTGTGTCTCCTTGGAATGGAGTGCTCCTTGTAGGGAAACTCTCTCTACTCATGCAAATTAGCACCTACTCTGCAATTTATAGTCCTAGAAAGCTGAATGAGCTCTGAGAGTTTAAGTGACTTGTCCAGGGCAACATAGCCAGTACACGTCAAAGTCAGAATTTGAACCCAGGTCTTTCCGATTCACTAAACACCAACTTTTGGCTGCCTTTCTTACTAAGCTTAATAAGTATTTGTGGAACTGATTTGAAAATAAGGTGTTAAATGTCCCTGTGGCCACAGGAATCCCTAAATAAATACTTCAATGTTTCTCTGGACTGGTTTCTTTTCTTTTCCAATTGTTTCCTTTTGATTCAGTCATTGAGGTTGTTATTTATTGAGGTTTGAATTGGGAGGTTTTCTTCGGATCCATTCTGCCTCTTGGGATTTTTCTTTTCCCTGCAGTCTGAAGCCCAAACTTTGATTTATATCTGCTGGAATAAAGGCCAGGAGAAGGGATTCTTGATCAGCTGTGGAATGGCCTCCTCGGCCCCTGAGCTCCATGCCAGTGATGCAATTCGAGCCTCAGAATTCCACAACCAAAATTCTGCTCTCCTGGAGAATAAAAGACCAAAACTGGCTCCCTTGGCTCAGGGCCAAGGCTGCCGTTCCAGCAAAATCATGAAAGGTTAGAGATGAAACAGACCTTGGAGATCATTCCGCCCATCCCTCTAATTTCACAGAAGAGGAAACTGAGGCCCAGGCCATTTAAGAGACTTTCCCAAGGGTGACAGAAGTAGTGAGTGGTAGATGCTGAGCCTGTGGCCAGATCCCCGATTTTAAAACTATCACTACTTCTACTGAACCCCACTGCTTCTCCAGCATGCATTCGGGTTGGGTACAATGGAAAGTGTGCTAGATTTGGAGCCGAAAGACCTGAGTTCAAATCCTGGCTCTGCCATTCGAAGCCTGTGTGACTTGGGCAAATCATCTGACCTTTTGGCTTTTCCCTTCCTCATCTGAACTGGATGATACCCAAAGTCTCTTTCAGTTAAAAAATCTCGGATCCCATTTTCTGCTATTCAAGTAGAGGGCACCTAGGTGGGGCAGTGGATGGAGCCCTGGGTCTGGGGTCAGGAAGTTATGGGTCCAAATCTGGCCTCAGACACTTACCAGCTGTGTCACCTTGGGAGGTCACTTAATTCCTATTTGCCTCAATTCCTCATCTGTAAAATGGAGACATGCTGGAGAAGGAAATAGCAAACCTCTCCAGTATCTTTGCCAAGAAAACCCCATGGATAAAGTCCATGGAGACATATAACATCAGACACAGCTGAATGAATGAACAATAACAAATTAAGAAGATAGCCTTAAGGATGTGGATGTCACAGACTTTAGCACACAGGGTATTCTAAAAATCTCTCTCACACACACTCACACACACGCACACACTACTAATTTTTCTCAGATTCTAGCTTCAATTTCTGTTTAAAAAATTTCATTTTGCCGGCTGCATGATAGGGCCTCTTTTATAAAGCCTGTTTTTGTAGACAAATGGATGTATCACAGATGTGTAGAGGTAAGATACACCAGAAGTCCTTAGGTCCAAACCACTCATCACCCAGAGGAAGAACACACGGCCCAAGAGGTGAAATGGATATGCTGGGTGGAGAGCATAAACCAAAGTGCTTGCTGAGGTCTCTGGGGAGAAGATGTTAGCTAGACAAAAGGCATCAGGGGAAGGTCACAGGATCATAGACGCCAAGCTGAAAGAGATCTCAGAAGCTTTCTAGTCCAACCCTCCCTTCTACAGATAGTGAAACTGGAGTCTAGAAAATTGAAGTGACTTGCCTGCAGTCACACAGGTAAGTCAGTCTCAGAGTCAAAATTTGAACCCAGGTCCTCTCACTCCAGAACCAACACTCTATCTATTGTATGACACTTTCTCTAGATGATTGGTTTACATTTTCTATGGATTTCAAAAGAAGAGAGGAAGAGAGTATATTACATACTGTCCCCTACACCTGGAAAAACGATCTTGGAGAGATTAGGGTTATGTTTCTAATAAAGTAGAGTGAGATATGGCAGATTTGGAGTATTTTCTCTAAAGCACTTTTCACTTTTCATCTTAGTATTGGAGACTTAGCCTATGACAAGGCAGTGTGAAATACGTTAGGTTTGAAATTGGGAAGACCTGAGTTCAAATTCTGCCTCTGATACTTGTTAGTTGACTCACCTTGGGAAAATTACTTAACCTCTCTGTGCCTCGTGCAATACCCTAACACTTATCTACTAACACAGACTAGTAGAAGTTTAAAAAAATTTAATTTAAAAAAATACAGACATATGTGCACCATGAAGGAAGAACTTTACTAGCTTAAAACTGTACGAAGAGTTTTAGAGCACCCTGTAAAAATTCTTTATCTCCCCCACCAAGCCCAAGACTCTGAATACAGCTGGTATTAAATAAATGCATGATGTTACTTATTCTATTTTTAGTCTTTCACTCTTCCTCATTTTAATTATTTTTTAAAAATAACTGACATTTTTACTAATAACATTTGTAACAAGCCTTAAGCAAAGTATTAGTTAATACCAGCTGTTGGAAAGGAAGAGCTTTAAGAGGAAGACAAGGAATTTCAGAAGGACCCAGAGGAGTAGAGAGATGTTGGCCAAGACTGCTAAGATTGCTCTTCGCCTAAGAGCAATCAATCCCCGAGTAGGTTTCAGCCCTGCAGTTTATTTCACCATGGGCATGGCGCCAGATCAGATCACGTTTCACTTGCAACCTGCCAGAAGACATTAGCAATAACAATAAACTCCAACATTCCTGGCCAGCGATCGATGGCTGGCTGTCCTTTGCCTATGCTCTGTGAGGGCAGCAGAGGGCGGTAAGTGCACTGTGTATGAAGAAGGAGGGGGTTTCAGCACCGCCTGGGGAGAATCACTGTATCTCCTTACAACCGCAATTTCCAGTCGTTTTCCATTTTGAGACTAGATTACACTATAAATGTTTTTGGGGGAGGAAAAGCACAGTAGAAAGGCAGGTTGAGATGCAGTCCCTAGAGCCCATACTGAACTTTTACCAAGTGCAGCGGAAGTCCTGGACAAAGCCCTTTGGGGAATGTGAATTTGAGCTTGTCAGAGAGCAGCATGTTATATGGGACCATTGCCGGAGATCATTAGTAATTACCTTCCAGTACTGGGAGACAGTAAATGATGGCAACAGTCCAGAAACACATTCCTGTGTTTATATGAGAGTAGAACTGGGGAGGGAAAATTACAATTACCCAGCCTACACCATCTTTTTGGAGATGAGGTAACTGAAGTCCCCGAACGTTAGGTAGGACCACAACATCGTTGGATATAGACTTGGAGAGGATTTCAGAGATCATCTATCTAGGGTTCTTAACCTGGGGTCCATGAACTTTTAAAAAATATTCTAATAACCATTTGAAAATAACTGATTTCCTTTGTAATCTTGTGTCTTTTATTTTATGTATTTAAAAACATGATTCTGAGAGGGTGTCTATAGGCTTCACCAGACTCCCAGAGGGTGACATGCCATCAAAGTTAAGGACCCCTGATTCTATTTCAATTTATTTGCACAAAAAAAGAAAAAAAGAAAATGTTATTTGGTATTTTATAGGACTTTAAGAGTGAAGTTCACAGGTTCAGATTTTATTTCTCAGTGTGCAAAGACATAGGGATCATTAGAATCTCAGAGTTGGAGAGAACCCCAGAGGTCAGCTAGTAGAACCCATATCTGAACATAAACTCTGTCTACAGCATAACCAACTTTTGCTTAAAGACTTTCATCATTTCCAAAGGGAGCCCTTTCCAATTGGCAATGCCTCTCATTGTCAGATTGTCTCCGCATCCCACACTGAGCCTAAATGTGTGTCTTGGCAGTCTCTCTGTATTAGTTCTTCCCTTTGGTGCCAAACAGAAAAAAGCCTAATCTTGAGGAGCTGGGTGGTCCAGGGGACAGAGTGCTGAGCTTGAGGTCAGTGAGACCTGAGTCTGTATCCTGCCTTAGCAGCTGTGTGACTCTGGACTAGTTACTTGACTACTCTTACCTCAGTTTCACCTATTTCCCAGGCTTGTAGTGAAGATCATGAATCACAATGAATATGAAGTGCTTTGTAAACTTTAAAGCATTATGACAATGTTAGTTATTAGTTATAATGGCTCTTCCACAAGACCGACCTTCAAATTCAGAAAAACAGTTGAATTTCCCAGTCTCCACTTCCTTTAACCAATCCTCAGTAAGCGTTGAATGGTTCTTTAGCCTGACACCTTCCTCCATTTTATCAATGTCATTCCTAAAATACAGCCTGTAAATCTAAGCTCACTTAGTCTATGCAAGAGTGCTCAAAATCTAGTCTTTAGGATCTAATCTTTGGGAGATTTCTGTTTTAAAACTGGGGCTTTCAACATTGTTTTAAATATGAAACTTCCTTGAGCGAGGTGTTAGTAAACACAGGTGAATTGTGCTTTTTAAAATGTCTTAATTTCTCTTCCCAGTGAGAAGCTGGGATGTTTACCTATTTTTCCAGTAAGACCTTCATGAAGAAATAAAGGCAATGGTATTGCTACCCCTTACAAACCCTGTCCCTCTATTCTTTTTTTTTCTCTTCTTTTCTTCTTTTCTCTCTCTTCTCTCTCATCTTTCTCTTTCCTCTCCTCTCCCTCTCCTTTCTCTCCTCTCCCTTTCTTTTTTCTCTCTCCTTTTCTCTCTCTCCTTCTCTCCCTCTCCATCCCCCCTCTGTGTCCCTCTCTCTGTCTTCTGTCTTCTCTCTCCTTTTCTCTCTCCTCTCTCTTTCTCTCCTGTCTCTCATCTCCTCTTCCTCCTCCTCCTCTTCTTCTTCTTCTTCTTCTTCTTCTTCTTCTTCTTCTTCTTCTTCTTTCTTCTTCTTCTTCTTTCTTCTTCTTCTTCTTCTTCTTCTTCTTCTTCTTCTTCTTCTTCTTCTTCTTCTTCTTCTTCTTCTTCTCTCTCCCCTTTCATCCCTCCCACCCCACAGAAACTGACCTGTATTCATCGCCTTTTTTCTTTTTTCCTACTGTTGCTTCTGAATCCCTTTGTACTGGTTCAAAACTGTGACATTTCCTAGAACTCAGAGGAAACTGGAAGCAGCTACAGTCTGTCTTTGATGGAAGGACTCCCACTTAGGATCACAGATTTGGATCTTGAAGGGATCTTAGAGACTATTGTGTTCAACCCCCAAATTCTACAGATGAGGAAACTGAAGCAGAGAAATGCTAAGTAATTTACCTGAAATAACACAGATAGCAGAAATCTAAAGCAGATCAAATTCAGGTCTTTCTGCCTCCAAGCCCAGTGCTGTATCCATTATACCATTTGCCTCTCCAAACTCATCAACCAAAATTGCATTTATTGCTCCAGCCTCCTGGGATCAGAGGTTGGAGGATGGCAGCATTAGTGACAGTGCCTAGAAAGCTGGACCACACCTGATCCATTTAGGAGATCATAGTTCACCATCCTAAATTCCCGAGGCAAGGTATTTCATGCAGCATCACTAGAAGGTAAAACATTACAGAGAAGAGGAAGGCAAGGCACAAGCCTCTATTAAGCAGTACTGTGCGTGCCAGATGCTGTATAAACATTATCTCATTTGATCTTCACAGCAACCCTGGCTATCCTTATCCCCATTTTACTGTTGAGGAAACTGAGTTAGGCAGAGGTTAAGTGACTTGCCCAGATTACATAGCTAATGTGTTGAGGGGACATTTGAACTCAGGTCTTCCTGACTCTAAACCCAGAGGTTTACCCACTGCACCTGGCTGCCCAGAGAAAAGAGCATCCCTGGGAGACCAAGGCTAAAGGGAACGGCCCTGAAACTTTAAACTTTGGCTTCATTTTCCTGGGGACAATGACTTACAGGTCAATGACATTCTCCTGCCCCAGCTGTGTTTTCTGGAAGTGACAAAGGACTCAGCAAGCCTCCAGCCAGACTCCTCTCACTTTTATTTTCTCTGCTTGGTTCCCATAGCAGCTTGTTTTGTCCACAGTCTAGAGGCTTTCAGCAGTCAAAGGCCAGGCTGAAATGCCACAGAGATCTTTCCCAATGCCAAACAAGGAAATGCTTAACTGGTCTTTAGAGACCAACAGCCCTGATCCCCAGCTCCTCTCATGGGATGTCTACACACAGCTGGGATTAGCCAAGCGGCTTCATTGTACTGCAGGCCTCCATGACTTAGAGAGCCCTTTTATTTAGGAGTTGTTACCTACCTAAAAATAAAGGCTCAGGGATGAGCCTGATTTCTTAAAAGCTACACAAGCAAGCCATGTGGGAAACATGAAATCCTGTTCCTTAAACGCAGAAGGGCTTAAATCCAGAGCTGGAAGAGGCCTCAGAGGCGAGCTAATCAACTGCACCTGGAGAGGAATGCCCGCTTCCCCCCAGGGGCCCTCTAGCCTTTGTTTTCAGACCTGCAGGGATGGCAAGCCTACCCCCTTCCACCGCAGCCTTTTCCATTCAGGACAGCTCTGCGGGCTAAGAAGGTGCTGCCCCACTCACATCTCAGCCTAAATCATGACACTTTTGTTTTGTATTATGCAACAAACCAAGCTCTATGGTAGAGGTTTTCAACTCAGGGTCCTTGGGTCCCAAAAGGACTCTGGGTAGAATTTGGAGGAATTGGTAAACTTGGTAGACAGAAATAGAAATCTTTATTTTCACTAGCCCCAGTAAAATGTTACATTTCCGTTATGAAGGTAGGCAATAAACCGTGTTCCCAAGTCTGGGCCAATCGACTTTCCCAGACTTCCAAAGGGGTCCGAGACATAAAGAAGGTATCACGCCTCTGGTCTAAGTAGTGAGAGCATGCTGGACCTAGAATTAGGAGAAGTGGGCTGGAATCCTGGCTCTGCCACGTATTAAATGTAGGATCCTGGACAAGTCATTTGGCCCCTGGAGGCCTCAGATTCCCCCATTTGTAAAATGAGGGGAAAACCTAAATGATCTCCAAGGTCCCTTTCTGCTCTACATCCTCAAACCTCATGTCCTCAGTGGTCTATGAAAACTGAAAAGAAGAATGTAAACCCATTGAGGGCAGAGACTAATATGCCCAGCATGTAGCACCGTGCCCAAGCCATGTCATGGGTACTTTATAAGTTTTGGTTAAATTGAATTGAGCTGAACTGAACTAGATTGGATTGAATGAAAATAAAATCAGTTGAACTGAACTGATCTGTAAGGAAGAGTCCAATTGCATTAGAAGATGGTAGAGCCTAGACCTTAATCTCGAAGTGGGAACAGGCAGCCCCCATTTTCTAGGGACCCTGAGGCTGCAGGGAAGGGTGAGTGAGATCTGAATTCCTGGCCCAGCTAAGATTCTGTCCCTTCGTACCTGGATCCAATCCAATCCAGTTCAATAAGCACTGATCATGCCACCTCCCTACCAGGTACTGTGCTGGATATCCCAGAAACAAGGGCAAAAATGAGGAGGGTCCATGCTTTGTAAACCCTAAAGTCCTCGATTTAAAGCACTACTATTTACTAGCTATTATTGACTTTAAGATTTAAAACATTAGATCTGAGTCACAATTCTGCTAATGACTTTGTGACTTCTATTACTCTCAGTTTTCTCTTCTGTAAAATGGGGGAGCTGTACTAGCTGTTAACTCACATCTTGTCCAATCTAGTTAGGATGACCTATCGAAGAAGATTCTGAATGTCCCTCCCCATCTGATATTCCCTGTTCTACATGCCCTCCCAGCTCTGACATCCCTTGTTCTCAGGTCTCTCCCAAATCCGGCATCCTCTGTTCTAAGTGCCCTCCCCCCTCCTAAGGTCCCTTCTACTTCTAGAACTTTGATCCTATGACACTTTGAAATGTCTTGAACCAATTATCCACCCAGCTTGACTCCAATCTGGACAGGGCTGAATCTCTCTTCTTTCTAGTCACTGCCCAATCACTAAACACTGGATTTAGGCTGTAGTGATTGAACTCTGAATATGAAGAAAAAGGACCCGGGTTCAAATCTTGGCTCTGCCACATACTAGGTTATGCTGAACCAGGTTTTCTCTCAGTGAACCTCATTTTCCTCCTCCATAAAGTGAATGGGGTGTGCTGTGGGGGGCCTTTACATTTCCTTCTATTTTGAAATCCCTTGATATTGGACACACTGTTACCTAGTGGCTGGTATAGTAGCCTCCCCAAATTTACTGACTTTCAGAAATCTCCTCCCTACTAACGTTTGTTGGCTCCAAAAGAAACCATTTTGGACAACACGGGGGAGCGTTCAGGATCCAGCTGGGCATCAGAGTAAAGCAAGTGGTGGGCTGCCTTTGGAGTCAGGGATATCTGACTCCAGACTGGTCTCAGACACTTCTTAGTTACGTAATCATGAGCAAATCACTTAACCAGCTGGCACAATGGATATAGTTCTGGGCCTCAAGTGGAAAAGATCTGAGTTCAAGTCTGACCTTGGGTGCTTCTTAGCTGCTCTGTTTACCTCAGTTTCTTCATCTATTAAATCAAGATAATAACAGCACCTACCCCCCAAGGTTATTGTGAGATCCAAATGACACGCTTGCAAAGTGATACATAAAATTAGCTACTGCTACTTAGCCTCTCGGCGCCTCAGTTTCCTCATATGCAAAATGAAGATAATAATAGTACCTACCTCTTAGGGTTATTGTGAGGATAAAACAAAATATTTGTCAAATACTATACAAATGCTAGCTAGCATCATCATCATCATTACTATTTAACCTCTCAGTCTCCCCAGGACAACTCTCTAAGACTCTACGTCACAGAGGAGTTGCTGACTTGTAATAGTGGAGAGGACTTTTCACTTGACATTCCCCACATTGATGAAATCACAGATCTGGACAGCCCCTC
The DNA here is from genome assembly GCF_003287225.1 of Phascolarctos cinereus. Taxonomy (NCBI): domain Eukaryota; kingdom Metazoa; phylum Chordata; class Mammalia; order Diprotodontia; family Phascolarctidae; genus Phascolarctos; species Phascolarctos cinereus. Next base: position 6,232,503 of record NW_027556402.1, on the reverse strand, counting down.
TCCCCCAGTGCAGGGGGAAATTAGGACAAAATAGGACCATTACTCCAGATAATTTAGCTGAGATTTTTTTTGGATGCTAATTTTGTGGAATGATTTCTATTAATGATTTCCTATGTTTGGAATTGACCACATCCTTACTAGAAATCTTCTTTTATTTTTTAAAGAAAAGCATTCCATTTCAAGTGAAAAGGAAATGCAAGAAATACCCTGTCCGTTTTAGTCATTAAGATCCTTTGGTTTTTCCCACTTGCCCAGTTATTCTCCCAACATAAAGGGCCTGGGCACTTTTTCATCTCATCTAGGCTGGAAACGCCTTGTAAAAGGCCACGGGTATGAAGCCATCCAGCAAACAAGGTACGGACCTGATGAGAGCAAGCAGTGTGTTCTAGGGGGAGGGGCTGTGGTGTCTGGATCTGGAAGACCTGGGTTCAAATCCTGACTCTTTGTCTCTGTCTCTCTCTTTCTCTCTAATCACACACACACACACACACACACACACACACACACACACACGTATCTCTCTGCATCTAGATCTATATTTCTTATTTCATTTGTCTCCCTTATTAAACTGTGAGCCCCTTGAGAGCAGGTAGTGTCTTTTGTCTTTCTCTGTATCCCCACCTGGCACACAGTAGTTAATGCTAGCTGACCGACTGGCTGGAGGACCAAGGAGGCCCAGGGAAGGTTGCTTGCAGAAGGTAGAGTTTCAGTGGACACTTGAAAGAGGCCAGGAGATAGAAATGGGGAGGGAGAGAGTCTTGGGCCTGGGGAAAGCCAAGGAGGATGCATTGATTTGCTGAGCTATTTGACCTCCAGCCTCATGATTCTTTTTGGAGTTTGAGATAAATTCTCCCCTCTCTGGTTGTTCCAAAGCAGTTCTGTTCTAGACCTGGAAGATAAGAGTTAACTTCATCTCAGCCAATACCAAATGAGGGATTTGGACCAGATGGCCCTCAAGATCTCTTCCAGCTTTAAATCTGTCAGCCCATGATCCTGACATCTGCAAGAAGAGTTAAGCCCTCGGGAATCCCTGCAGAGGTTCAGAGAGATAAAGAGACCCAACTGTTAAGGAAAAGGATAGAGCTGCCCTATGACTGATTAATATGCAACAGGATGCTGGCCCTGAGGGAATCACTCAGGTTCTCTCAAAGCTCCCCAAAGCTCTCTAAAGAAAAAAAGTCAAAGGAACACGGGGAAGAGGGACTAGATAGCGCAATGGACTAGAATCAATTCTCTCCTTTTCAAGAGAAGTTTTGTTTTGTTTTTTTAATTTTTGAGGAGGCAATTAGGGTTAAGTGACTTGCCCAAGGTCACACAGATACTAAGTATCGAGTGTCTGAGGCCAGATTTGAACTCAGGTCCTTCTGACCCCCAGGGCCCACTGCGCCACCAAACTGTCTCGAAGAGAAGCTTTAAAGAATGATGCTCATGGCGCTGTTATTACATTTCTGCAGTCCTTTATCCATTTCCCATTTTTTTTGGGTATCAATAAGTTATGTGAATGCAGAGGTCGTAGCTGTTAATTTTTACCTTTTCTCAAACAAGCTAATGGTCTGAAGATTCAGAGACAGCTCAATCTATCAAGAAACATTTATTAAGCACCTACTATGTGCTGACACTGTGCCAAGTGCTGGGGATATAAACAAAAAGATAAAGCCTGCCCTCAAGGAACTTACAATCTAATGGAGAAGACAATATTCAAACAAATAGAGACAAAGCAAGCTATAGGAAGAGTAAAGCTGAAGTGAATTACAGAGGGAAGGCACTGGAATTAAGAGAGGTTGGGAAAGGCTACCTGTAAATGACAGGATTTTAGTTGGGACTGAAAAGAAGCCAGGGAAATCGGCAGGCACACTAGAGGAAGGAGAACGTTCTCAGCATGGGGGACGGCTAGAAAAAAATGCTTGGAGTTGAGAGATGGGGTGTCCTGCTCATGGAACGATATTATCTAAATTAATTCAAACTACCAAGGACATTTTTCACATAGCCATATTAAATAGTAACAATTTACTTGGCAGAACAAAAGGTCTGGAATCTTATGGGAAATAATGAAAAAAGTGTAATGAATGGGAGAATAACATTTCTAGACCTCAAATTATACCACGAAGCAATAATCTTCAAAACTATCGAAAAATAGAGAAGTGTATCAGACTACATAAGGAAAAATCAGAAACAATTGAAGCTAATAATCCAGTATTCTGTAAACCTAAGAACATAAATTACTCAGGAAAGAACTGCTTGCTTTACAATTATTACTGGGAAATTGGAGCTCGATTTGGCAGAAATTGATACTATGCATCACAGTAAGCTCAAAATGGATGTGTGACCTGAATATTGAAGGTCATCCCATAAAAAAAACCAGAAGAGAACCAGATCAGCCATCTTTTACAGCTACGGCTTGGGAAAGAATTCTGAAGCAAACAAAAGATAGAAGTGATCACAAAAGACAAAAATAAGTAATTTTGACTACAGAAAACTGAAAAACTTTTTTGTGAATAAAATCAGTGAAACTAGGGTAAGAGGAGAAACTGTCATTGGGGGAGGGGGGGAATCTTTGCATCAAGTATCTCTGATGACGGTTAGATATCCAGCCAGGTTATATAAGGGAACTAACACACAAGTATCTAACAAGGAGTTATTCCCCAAGGGCATATGGTTCTCAAAGGGATTGCAAGCTACTGCCCCAAATCACTAATATGAAGAAAAACGCTGATCAGAACAGCTCTGAGGTTTCAATTTGCACCTTGCAAAATGGTGAAGATGACAAAAGAAAAGAATGCTCAGTGTCAGAGGGGCTGGGAGAGACAGACAGATTAATACAACTGGTAAAGCTGTGAATTGACCTGTGCATTCTGGAAATCAGTTTTGAATGACACAAAGAAAGTAATTAAAATGCCCATACCTTTGACCCAGGGATCACCCAGCCAGGCAGTGCCTAACCCCCAAAGAGGTCAAAGATAGAATTGAGGGCTAACCCTCACCCTAACCCTAAATGCTGCCTACACCAAAATATTTAGAGTGGTATTTGTTTACAATACAGTACAGTATTTGTTTTTAGTAAAAAGCTAGAAACAAAGCAGATGCCCACTGATTAGGAAATTGCTGAACAAATTATTCTACATAAATGTAATATAATGTTGCTGCACCATAATAAAAAATGGATATTAAGGACAGAGAGAAACGGGAAATGATCTGTAGGAACTGATGGAAAGTTAAAAAGAAGAGCAGAAGCAAAACCAATGAGCACCATGGCAATCAGGTAAAGAGAAAGGATAGAAGGCTGAGTGACAATAATGACTAAGGTTTGTCACCAGAAGGACAGGAGAAAACTTACTTGCCCCCTTTCTTCATAGATCTGGGGCTGGCAAACTGCCTCCAGTGTCAGAAGGGGACACATACGGCGTAAATGGAAGCCATCGCCTTAGAGGGAAGGCAAGAGCCTGGTGTTGTGCTGAGTGGGGAAGGTGGGGACAGGATGCCCCTTGCAGAAGATGGACCTCAGTCTTGAAAGGAGTCAGGGAAATGAAGATGGAGGTAACAATACAGCATCCCAGGCATGGGGACTGAGAGTGCAAAGAAACCGCAATGGGAGATGGAACATGGTTTGTGGGAAACAGCAAATAGGTCAGGGTAGCTGGAAGGTCAAGTATGGAGAGGTAGGCAGAGTGGAAGGAGACTGGGAAAGCAGGAAGGAGACAGGCTGTAGAAAGTTTTAAATGCCAAATAGCATTTTATGTTTGGTCCTAGCATCAAAGGAAGCCACTGGGGTTTATTGAGTAGGTGGGTGGCATTTCAGAACTTCACCTTAAAAAGATGGCTTTGACCATTGAGTGAAGAGAATGGGCATTTAGAAAGCACCTACTCTGTGCCAGGCACCATGCTAAGCAATATTAACAACCACTTTGCAATGTAGATGCTGTTATCATCCCCATTTTACAGCTGAGGACAATGAGTCCAACAGAGATTTTGTCATACAGCTAGGAAGCATTTGAGGATAAATTTGAACTCAGCTTTTCCTGACCCCAGGCCCAGCGCTGTATCCCCCACACTAAGTAGCTGCCTGAAGGGTGGACTAAAGCGGGCAGGGATTCAAGGCAGGCAGCCCCACCAGAAAGCTAGAGCAATAGTTGAGGCATGAGGCGATGAGGCCTCCACCAGCATAGCAGTTGAGTTAGCGGAGGGAAGGGGACATATACGAGAGAGGCTGTGAAGGTAGGAAGAAGACCAGTCTGCGTTTGTGGGGAAAGTACAAAAGAAGGGCTGAACGTAACACAGATGTGAGTAAGAGTAACTAGGAGAATGGTAGTGCCTTCAACAGCAGCTGGAAAGCTGGGGAGCAGGGCGGATTGGGGAGGAGGTGATGAGTTCTGTTGTAGAAATATTGAGTTTGAGGTGCCTATCAGAGGGGATATCTTATTTGAAATGTCTGAGAGTCGACTGAGGATGTGAGAGCCTTCCCACCTCTCTGGTAGTTTCTTTTCTATCTTCTTTGCTGGCTTCCACCCCTTGAATGAGGGCACACCCTAAGATTGTGTTCTGGCCCTCCCCTTCCTTTCTCCTCTCTCCGAGCTCATCCACATCACTGACTTCAGTCCCTGTATACAGATAACCCAAGTCTCTACCCGCCTCCATCCTTTCAGAATTCCACTCTCATTTTTCCAGATCCCTACGGGACAGTTGCATGACTTGGATACCCTGCTGGACCCTCAAACTCAGTCCATCCAAAATGAACCTTCCCCAAAATGGGCCTCCTCCCCAAACATCCGGTCTTCTGTGGACGATAGCAGCTGCCCAGGCTTCCAGGATTGAAATCTCAAAGCCATCTCTGACAGTTGCCGAGTCCTAATGATCCCATCTGCTCCACAGCTCTTGCATTCTCGTGCTCCTTTGCACTCCCTTTGGCCCCACCCATTCCCAGACCCTTAGTTCTTCTCACCTAGATTTCTGTAGTAGCCTCCTAACTAGTCCTCTCCTCTGCAATCCCTCCCTCCCAAGGTCACTGCCATCATCTTCCTAAGTCCCCTCTCATCACAACACTTCCTTACTCAAGAACTTCCAGTTCTATCCCACTGGGCACCAATCAGTCTTCTGATTCCAGGATGCAGAGCTGTCCACTATCAGTTCCAACTTCCTTTTCCAACACAGCCTCTTTGTACTCCCCCTTCACACACTCTACAGTCTGGGCAAAGTGGACTGCCAATCTCTCCTCATTTCTTATCCTGCCCTTTCTCATTTCCCATCATTCACGGACTGGACTCCTCCCCATCTCCATCTTTCTCCAATTCTTCTGTTCCTCCAAGACACAATTCCAGTACGACTTCATCTTTGAAACCTTTTCTATTCTTCCTCCCTAGCCCCCCCTACCCAAGTGAAAGTGGTCTAGGGGTGTACTAAAATCTGCCCTTTAGAAAGCTGATTGTTATATTTTCAGTGTGAGCATTTATGCCTTAGTAACAGCACATGCTACAGATCAGGACCTGATTTACTGTTATATTGATTGTGAAGACTTAAGAAAGTGATGGAGAAAATGCAAATAATACAAAATAAACTTAAAAGTACTTCATTCGTGCATTCTCCACACAGAGAGCCAGTTGTTAAATATTTACCAACATACCCCTGAAGTGGCCTCTCTCTCCTCGAATGTTTCATAGCACTTTGCCTGAGCCTCTCTTCTGCCCTTCTCCTCCCTGTCCCTTAGATCATTAGCTATTTCTACATATCTTACTCCCTCCCTATTAGATTGGAAAATCATTGAAAGTAGGATTTATGTTGTGTCTCCAGTGCCACCTTGATGTCTACCAAATAATAGCTATTTAATAAATGTTTGTTGGACAGAATTGGATTGAATTGTCTTTACAAACTCCTAATTTTAATCAATTATACATGCTTATGTATATCCCCCAAAATAATTATAGCTTAAAAACTAGCTGTAGATACTGATTTCTTCTACCTGCTCTTTACCCAGAGAAATCTATGGTCACTGGATTTGGTGTCTGTGATAGGTTATTGGATACTTTTAGTGACTGATGCTCAAAGTCAGCTTTTCAGTCACGTGATTGATTTCAAGGAGCACTGACTAGGGAGTTTCATGGCCTGGCTTAAATCTTGCCTCTGATATTTATTACTTAAGTGTGACCTTGGACAAGTCACAGCT
>NW_027556402.1:5336349-5553849 GCF_003287225.1 Phascolarctos cinereus | reverse complement strand
GGAAGCCTTTCCTGATCCCCCTTCATCCTAGAGCCTGCCCTCTGTTGAACATCTCCAACTCACCCTGTCTGTAGCTTTTTTGTATGTAGCTGTTTGCGTGTTCTCTCTTCATTATTCTGTGAACTCTTTGAGAGCAGGGACTGCTTTTGATTTCTTTGTATTCCTAGCTCTTAGCACAGTGTTGGGCACATAACAGGTGCTTAATAAATGTTTGTTGACTGACTACTCAATTGTTCTTAGACATGTGGCTCCATTTCCTATATAGCTTCGAGGCATTTGTGACAAATAGGTTTTTTGCTGACTGAAAGTTTGTAATATTCCCTAGATCCCACAGGCATGTGTCAGAGGTGAGACTCGAACCCAGGTCTTCCTGATTGAGTTCAATTGTCAATTTACTGTGCTATGTTGCCTCTCACTTAACATTTGATTGTTAATATTTTGGAACTTCCTCTCATCCACCATGTTTTTCTCTATTTTGTTTAGATAAGTTTTTTTTAATTGCCTTTTGGTTTCTTCTTCTATCACCATAGTTTCCTCTAATATCCCTCCCCCTCCTGCTCATAAAGAACTATCCCATAAAAAATAGTAATTTTTTAAGACCAAAAAATGAAGAGGAAAAAAATCAGCATAACTGACCAATACATATAAAAAAGTCAGAAAATACTCCCAATGAAGAAGTCTTGTGGACTGCCCATCTCTGTCAGCTTTTGAGTGACCCACAAGCTTACTTTTCTAGAAGCTATGGTCAGAATCCTCAGTCTTCGAAAACAGAAGCTTTGCAGCATCCTTTGTCATTACACCGACCTCAAGTCATGCCTCCAACAAAGAGTAACCTCTGCGGTGGAGTCATTTCTCACTGACTCCGAGCCTCCTTCTTCCTTCCAGGAGATGATTCCAGAAAGAGACAGCTCAATCATTAGGCTTTGGCACATTGCTGAAACATGCAGTACAAAACCTGCCCAGATACAGTGAGGAGGCAAAGATGACACATAGGTTGTGAAAGTGGGTGACTGAGAGGATGGTGACAGCAGGGAAGTTTGGAAAGGGGGTACGGCAAATAAGATACACACCAGAGCCCCCACAGGAGAGGAATGAACTCCCATTAAGATGATTCAGTGTTTGTAAGGCAGCATGTGGAAGATTCCCAAGTCACCATCGTGCAGGCTATAAATTTGGCGAATTACGGGAAGCCAGTCTCCACTTGCATTGCTATCAATTAGAGGCAGCTGGTGGATAGGGCACTGGACCTGGAGTCAGGAAGACCTGAGTTCAAATCTGGCCTCATATACTTCCTAGTAATATGACCCTGAACAAGTCACTTCACCTCTGTTTGACCCAGTTTCCTCAACTGTAAAATGGGGATAATGCCAAATACCTCATGAAACTAATGTAAGAATCAACTGAGACAATATCTGTAAAACACTTAGCACGATGTCCGGCACATCGTAGGTGCTATAGCAATGTGTATTCTCATCCCCTTGTCTCCCTCACACTGTCATCAGTTAGTATTTGGTGAGCGCCAGTTATTTGCCTGACCCTGTCCGAGGCATCAGGAATATAAGAAATGGTGAGATGTGGCCGACAGGAGCTCAGGGGCTTGCTGGGCAGACCACTTCCATTTGAATAAACGCTGAGCTGGTGCCTTTCTCTAATCTCAGTATACTCTTAGACGTGTCAGCTTTCAGATGGGAAAGAAAGCCAAGGAAGGCTGTGGCCAGTTATGGTTCTGTAAGAATTAAGTGCTCAAAGAACTGGTCCTGAGAAAATGCAGCTATATTTGGACATAGCTATGGGTGGAGCTATGCTGGTATATTGCCGTGTCTCTATAATAGCATATCTACATCAATAACTATAGAGAGATAGCTATATATGCTGTACTTTGTATATATTCTCAGGCTTTTTCAATGTATTGATTGTGTTGATTTTTTTCCTCTCTTTTTCTGTCTTTAAAAATTACTATTATATGGGATGGTCCTCTAAGAGGGGGAAGAGGAGGAGAAGTAGGGGGGAAATGATAATGATTTAAAGATATAGATAGCACTATCTATAGATATCTCTATTTATATATGAATATCTATCTATATCTGTCTAGATATGGTTGTGTTTAACTATGTCTAAATAGAGAGATATAGATAGGTAGCTCAGTAGGGGAGAGACAAAGAGACAGACAGACAGACAGAGAGACAGAGACAGAGAGAAAGAGAGTGAGAGATTGAGAGATAAGTGTGTGGATTGTACCTTGGTCCACTGGCTATACTTCACTCATACTGCCTTGCTGATTGTTTAGCTCTGTGCGTAACATGCACATATGTGTGTACACATAATATCCAAAGACACTGATATCTTTAAATATACATGGTATACAGACAGATATGCTTGTATCAAAAGTCTTAGGTCAGTTTTAAGCTATAAATGCTTGAAACTGCACTAAGACTTTTGGAATCTTGTGTGTGTATATAGGATGTTTTCTGGGTGTGCACATGTGTATATTATATCCATACACATGAGCTGTGTCTACACAGTTGTATATGTGTACGAGTTTGTAGGTGTGTGTACGTATGTGTCTGTATACACATCTACATGTAGGTTGGCAGTTTGTCCATTGATTCCAAATACTCACTCTTGCTGTCTGACTGGCTGTTCAGCTCTATGTGAATAATGCACATATGTATTCATGGAAAGACACACACACATATACATACACATACATACATGTATATGTGTACACACACACACACATATATGCATTTGTGTATCCAGATGTTTATATAGATATAGATTACATATCCATAGGCAGCTGGGTGACACACTGTTGGAGTGCTTGATCTGCAGCCAGCAAGATGAGTTAAGACCTTGTCTCAGACACTAACTAGCTGTGTGACCTTGAGCAAATCACTTAACTACTGTCTGCCTCAGTTTCCACAACTGTAAAATTGAGATCATCACAACCCCTGTCTAATAGGGTTGTTGTGAGGATAAAATGAGGTAGTTGCTAAGCACTTTGCATACCTAAAAGCAGTATGTAAATGCCAGGTTGTTTTTTTTTAATTGTTGTTGCTATATGGTTAAAGTATAGATATGGATAGACATCTAGAGTTCATCATGCAAAGACCAGATGACTGCTTCTCCATGACATTCTTTTAGTGATTTCTTGTTCAGATGTGGGTTGAATGCGATGACCTTTAAGGTCACTTACAGTTGCAAGCCGATGAGTTGGTAGAGTGGTCAGGACTTGCCCAAGGTTCCAGTGGGTAGTCAGTATGATATAAATTCCAACCCAGGTCTTCTGTCTTGCAATGGAGAACGTTCTTTACTCTATCACACTTCCTCGTTTCCTCCTGTTCAGACCTCATTCACGGCTCCAGTTTCCGCCTTACCTTCAGTCACTGGTGTTGCCCTGTGGCTGACCATTTGGAAATAGCCACGCTGCTTTTAGTTCCTTGCTAGGATAGTACAAGAGGCAATGAGGTGGTGAAGTAAATAGAATGCTAGGCCTGGAGTCAGGAAGACTCATCTTCCTGAGTTCAAATCTGGCCTCACGCACTTACCAGCTGTGTGACCCTGGGCAACTTCACCCTGTTTGCCTCAGTTCCTCATCTGTAAAGAGAGCTGGAGAAGGAAATGGCCAACCACTGTCTTTGCCAAGAAAACCCTCTATGGGGTCATGAAAAGTCAGACATGACTGAAACAACAGAACAATGGGATAGTACAGCAGACAGATTCTCTGAGAAGCCATAGTGTTTTCTGGACTTTCCCACTGAAGACGCCTCAACTCTTGTCAGGTCCTTCTAAGTTTTCTTGAGTTTGACTCTGTCACAGTTCTGGATTGGGGTCACATATTGAAGTGGCTGTAAGCTGAGAACCAGCTCAGATAAACTTGAACTTGGAAACTGTGTTCCTTGCTTTTCATTTGGTGCTTGCTCATAAGTCAGATGCCTCTGTCTCCACCATCAAACTCTGGCACATGAATGGCTGCGAGTTGTCCATTCTTTCTCACTAGGATACACAGGTCAAATAGATTTTATATATTTGTGGCTATTTTCCTACAATGGGGGTCCTTTTCCAGATTGCAATGTCTTTGGGATTGAGGGTTTTGTTGGAGCCGCAGGAAAGAGCTGATGGCCCTTCCAGCTTTAAGTCCTGTGATCCTGTGACTGTTAGCCCAGAACCTAGGGTTTAGAGGGTTGCAATGGCCTTAGGCAATAAGGACAGCCCATCATCTCCCTAAGCAGCTCCTTCCACTTCCTGTAGCCCTTAATGGTTATGTAGTTGTCTTTCTGGAACTCCTGCCCTTTGGTATTGGTTCTGTGCTCTGGGGTCAAGCAGAATTCTTATTCCTCTTGCTTGGGATGGCCCTTTGACTGTTTGATGGGGGGCAGGGGCGCATTCCCCTCACCCTTCTCTTCTGAGATCGACGTCCACAGTTCCTTCAAAGGATTTTTTGTCTGGCCTAGGTTTGAGTCCCCACACCATTCCGGCTGCCCTCCTCTGGATGGTAGTACTGTTATTCCTAAGGGAGGGAGGTGATTAGTTGGAGGAGCTTCTCTACCAGTGTGATGACATTACCGGGGGTTGACTATGATGCAAGGTCATTGCTGGGTCTGCGTAACTGTTGGCATCCCCCAGTGGAATATGTGCTGGCCAAAATGAAGCTGACCTCTCCTAGTTCTGCCCCCTGGGGCTAAGCAGAACAGACCATCCCCTCTGGTTTCTTTTCTGCAGGTTAAACATCACCAGCTCATTCAGTTGTTGACTGACTCACAGCCCTTCACTCTTCTGGTTGCTCTCCTCGGGATACTTTCCAGTTTGGCAATGTCCTTAAACTGTGGGTTTGGAACTGACTACTGCACTCCAGTTTGCACTCCTGCTGAGGGCAGAGTACAATGGAACCATCATCCCCCAATTCCTGTAAGTTCTTTGTCTTCCAATGCAGCCCAAGATTACACTCGCTTTCTCGGCTGCCATATCCCATTGCTAACTCATATGGAACTTGCAACCCACCAAAAGCCCCAGATCCTTTTCAGACCAACAGTGGTCTTCCATGCCCCCTCCCATCTAGTGCTTTGAAGTCGGGGCTTTTTTCCTACCCAGGTGCAAGCTTTTACATTTTTCTCTATCAGATTTCAGTGTATTAAATTCAACTCAGTGCTCTAGTCTGGTAAGACCTCTCAGGATCCCAATTCTGTCATCCACTATGTTAGCTCTCTCCCAGATTTTTGTCATCTGCCAATTTGACGAAATCTCTGCCTTTCTTCAATCTGTTAGTCAAAATGTTGAACAGCACAGAGAGCTGAGCACAGGTCCCTGGGGTGCTCCATGGAAGAGCTCTATATCCTCCTCCCAACCCCCATGCAACCATGTGACCAGGCATCAGGGGCCAGTCATTATACCTCAGTGTATTTGTGTCACTGAGTCATTTCTGAGCTATTTCCATTTGAAATCTGCTTGTGTAATGATGAGTTTTGACTCTGGACCAGGGAATATTCCCAAGCTCTCTGGAATCAGACCACTTGGATTATCACCTTCCCTACCCATTATTATAGGGTGTCCCCCCATGCTTGGAATTCTCTTTCTCCTCATCTCCACTTCTTGACCTCTGTGGCTGCCTTGAAGTTTTAGCTTAAATCCTGCCTTTTACAAGAAGCCTTCCCTGATTTCTCCTTAATGCTCATGCCTTCTTTCTGTTAATTATCTCTAAGTTACCCTGTGTGTATCTTGTTTACACATAATTGTTTGCACAGCTCCCTGAGGGCAGGGACTGTCTTTGCCTTTCTTCATAGCCCTAGTGCTTAGCACAGTGCCTGGCACACAGTATACACACACACACATACACACACACGCACACACACACACACACACACACACGCATACACACACTACATATATATGTATATACAATAATTTTATATATATATATATAATGCTAATCGACTCACTGACTACTGCAATCTGATGGCATATACTTATTGAAATATCATTTTGTTAGCAATTATGAACAATTTATAATCAATTTCTGTCTATATTGGGCCAACTGAGGGATCATTCAGGGCAGAGGATGTTGGTAGGTATATGCCACTCTCTATCTGTGAACCAGCAAAGAGTATCCACAGTTGGGAAATTTTGAGGAAGCCTGATTCCTGATACCCCTCCTGCTTACAATGCTCCCTTATTTTTTGGAAAAACAGTATGGTCCAATGGAAAGAGATGTGGAACTGAAATCAGAGGACTTGAGCTAAATTCCAATTCTGCTACTGACTAGCTGTATGTGCTTAGTCAAGTCCCTTTTCCTTCTGGGCCTCAGTTTCCTCTTTTCTTCAATGAAAAAAAGAGTTGGCACAGATGGTTTCTAAGGTTCTTCCCAGCTCCGTATGGATCTGAAGCATCCATGGCCCAGCTGGTTATGTTTGCCTCTGCAGATCTGATTTTCTCCTGCTCCCCAATCCCAGGGAGGCTGAGTATGGAGGAGAAGAATAAGCTGGCATCCAGGAATGTGAGGTCTGAGGATGTCAGGAAGGGCCAGCAAGGGAGGCAGCTTGAGGAGGAACGCAAATGTTCAAATTAGCATTTTTATCTCTGACATTTCCTGGATGCTTTTATGGTTCTCCTGTGTCTATTATTGAAGCTAATTTTTAAAAATAAAAACCCAGTCTTCACTCTCTGCCACTTTTATAGTTCCGTTAACCTCCAGCAATTGCCTGCTTCTTTTATTGGCTTTGCTAATGCTTTTCTGTATGGAAGGCCATAAGGGATGTCAGCCAAACGGGGCCGTTTAGATTAATTCTTGAGCAAGCTGATAAAATTGCTTGCTCTTTTCTCCAGCAGCAGCCAACTCAATCATGGCCCCTTAAGGTTAACGTGCTCCCATGGTTTAATCATAGAATGTTGGAGGGGAAGGGCCCAAGAGACCATTGAGCCCAACCCTCTCACCTTACGGAGGGTGAAATGGAGGCCTGCCCAGAGAACTCAAGTTTGTCTAGAGGTCGCCCAGCAAGCTGGGGCCAGAGTCTGGTCATGAACCCAAGTCTCTGGGCTCCCTAATCATAAGATGATGAGCAGCATCAAACAGATCCTCAAGTTGAGCTGGGTGGTGCAGTGGGTAGAGCGCCAAGCCTGGTGTCAGGAGCAGCTTGCCATAGAAAGGGGCTTCATAAATGTGTCCTCTCTCCCTCCCTCCCTCCCTTTCTTCCTCTCCCTCTCTTTCTTCCTTCTTCCTTCTCTCTTCCTTCCTTCCTTCCTTCCCTCTGTCCCTTCTTTCCTCCCTCCTTTCTTTCCTTCCTTCTTCATCTCTTGCTCCCCCCTTTTCTTCCTCCCTTCCCATTATTAAGGGATCTCAATAATTGGTTAGTCCAACTCATATCTATAAGGACAAGGGGGAAAATAGAATAATCCCCTTTCAAAGGTGTGAGAGACATTAGAGATCATTTGATCTAACACCTCTTCTTCATTTTATAGGTGAGGTGACTGAGGAGAAAATGACTTGCTTAAGGCCTGTCAGGTGGTAGGGAACAGAGTCAGAGTCGAGAGTCAAGTCATGGGACTTGTAAGCATGGGTTCTTTCAACCACCCCGGGCTGCCTGCGGCCTCAGTGATGGAATTCCCTATTCTTAGTGGGAGAGATTTGTCTTATGCTCATTTCTGGGAGAGGCTGATTACCCCAGTGGGCTGATATTAAGCATTTCTTAAGTGGATATCCAAGGAAGGAGTGGATTTGAATTAAATGCTGACATGCTTTGGCGGAAGGCAACATAATTCTTAATAAACATCAGCATCCATCTTCTGAGGAAATTAATGCAACGTCAGCTTTTTATCCTTTCATGAAGAGTAAAAAAGGAGCTAATAGGGGAAATGGGGCGCTTCCATTTGGGCAGAGGCTGATCTGGTAAATATTATGTTAAGTCAAGCTTGGTCTGGAAAAGCAGAAAGCTTGAAATATTTCAGATGCAGCCTGCATATGGGTAAAAAATGCAATATGCCTTCCATCATGTGCTGAATGCCCCCTCCAAACCGAAAGATAGTACCTTCGGGCTAGCAGAGACTTTAGAGGCCCCCACAGTGGCTCCATGGGTAGGGTATAGAAGTTGAAGTTAGGAAGATTTGAGTTCAAATCCTGCTCCAGACATTAAGAGTTGTGTGGTCTTAGGCAAGTCACTTAATATCTCTGTACCTCAGTTTCCCCACCTGTAAAATTGGGATATTACCACTGCTTATCTCACAGAGTTGCTCTGGAGATCAAAATCAATTAACATATGTGAAGTGATTCGCAAACCCCAAAGCACTGTATAAATGCTAGCTATTATTATTATCCAGTCTAACTTCCTTATTTTGGAAACTATAGTATGGGATGCCTTGCCCAAGGTCAATCAATCAATCCATAAGCCTTTGTTCAATATCTACTATATGCCAGGTACCCTATAGGTGCTGAAATAGTCCTTGCCCTCAGGGAGCTAACACTCCACCAGAAGAAACAAAGACTATCAAAAATGCCCAAAGAAAACAGAAGGCAATTTTTGAATGAGGACACTACAGAGATCAGAAAGGGCCTCAAGGAAGACATGATGAGAGGGCTCAGGAAAGGCCTCTTGGAAGAAGTGGCCCATCAGTGGAATAAATTAAGTACACAAGACTCAGTAGTAAGTGACCACAGTAATCTAGCATTTGATAAAGCCAAAGATTCCAGCTTTTGGAACAAGAACTCACTATTTAACAAAATCTACTAGGAAAACTGGGGAACAGTATGGCAGAAACTAGATATAGACCGACATCTTACACCACGTGCCCAGATAAGATCAAAATGGGTACATGATTTAAATATAAAGGGTGATACCATAAGGAAGGCCAGAGAGGTCAGGAAAGGCTCATAGAGGTGGATCTGAGCATTGAAAGGAGTCAAGGACCGTGAGAGAGGCCTGGAGAGGGAGCTCTCCCTGGAGGAAGCCAGGCAGCGCTGATAGCTTGTGAAAAGGCCCAGATCAGGGAGTTAACATTAATGTGTGAGGGACAGCAAGAAGTCCGGTTTAGCTAGACCATAAAGCAAAGTGCTCCTGTGTGCCAGGCACTGGGCTAAACACAGGGTTACAAAGGGAAACAAGGAAGGGAAGAAATGTGGAGTAAGCCCAGAATGGCAGCATGAAGACAATGAAGTGTCCTAGAGGCCGTGGGGAACTCTAGAGCAGGGGAGTGACGTGATCAGACAAGTGCTTCAGGAATATGGCAGCTTGGGAAGGGCTGAGGCACAGAGACCAATGAGATCACACAAGCAGGATTGCCAGAAGCAATAAAGTTCATTTCTTATATCATCACAAGGTAGTAAATAATGAAAGGCAACAAGTCAATAAGCGAACGCTAAAGCCCCTGGCTCTTTCTGTCCAAATCCAGGACGCCTCCAGAACGAGGGCCCTCAGAGGGCTCCTTCCCAGCCCACAGTCCATAATTCAGGCTTCCTCTGTTGCTGTGGCTGATCAGTCACTCAGTTGTGTCTGTGATTCTTGGCAAAGATCCTGGAATCATTTGCCATTTCCTTCTCCAGCATGTCCCCATTTTACAGATGAAGAACTGAGGCAAACAGGGTTAAGTGACTTGCCCAAGGCCACACAATTAGTAAATGACTAAGGCCGGATTTGAACTCAGGTCTTCCTGACTCCAGGCCCAGTGCCCTATCCACTGGGCCACCACCTAGCTGCCGCTGGGTTTTCTCTACTTTGCAAGAACACATGCTCCATAATCCTAGCCTGAACCTTCCCCTGCCCTCACCAAAGCTCTCCTTCCTTCCCCAGGTAGTTGTTCTTAATAATCATAAACAGCAGCTAGCATTTCTGAGGAGTGTTAGGTATATAAAGGATGAGTTCGTGCGTACGTGTACCTGACCTCTCTAGTCACCATAAACACACACACGTAGACATATACACACATAGATACACATACACATGTACATTGTATATCTTACATAATACATATATGTATGTGTATCTATGTGTGTATATGTATATTATCTATAGTACATATGTATGTATGTGTGTGTGTATTCTATTATGACCCAGTAATGAGGGCGTCCCTCCTGGGAGGGAACACAAGGTTCCTTTGTCCACCCTGACTTTCTTCCAATGGATTCATAGCACCCTGCTCATCTGTGGCAATGTTGTTGCTTGGGAACAAAACAGGGCTGAGCCTAGTACTCTCCGTTTATGGGCTAAAAGAAAAGACTCACCAAAATGTTCCCAGCTGGGTCAGTGTGAACACGCCCAGTTCTTTGAAACACCACTCTGGCAAGGAGCAGGGAGTTAATCCATTAATCACACTTTAATAATGCTCAGAGTGTACAGAGGCAGACAGTGTGGGGACAGCATGGGGGATTGGGTGGGGGAGGGAGGCAGTGCGGGAAAGAGATGAGGGAGGGGCACAGAGAGTCACACATAACTGCAGGGATAGGCAGCACAGACCAATAGCAAGTGGTAGAGTGCTGGGAAGCAGGGGTTTGGGGTCCTATTTTTATAGGGTGTTGGGGGTGGGGGACAAACTAACTGATAATATATACTTATAAAAATGAGGTTTTATAGTTGCATTTCTATATATGTACATGTATACTATAGATACAGGTAGCATACATCTATATGTATATGTATATGTATATATGAGGATCACATCTATATGATTGAATGAGAATATACACACGTGGCTATATACATAATACATATGCACACACTATATCTATCTATATATGGGTATATATACATCTATATGTGGATGTACCTATATCTATTTATCTATAGCATATATATATGTATAATGTGTATGGGGTGTGTGTGTGTGTGTGTGTGTGTGTGTGTGTGTGTGTGTGTGTGTGTTTGTTTGTGCTTTCTCATCTGATCCTTACAACAAGCTTAGGAGGTAGATATTATTCTGGATGAGCAAATTGAAGCCTGAGGTTTAGTGACTTGCCTAGGGTCACACAGCTAATAAACATCTGAGGCAGCATTCAAACTCGGGGCTTCCTGACCTCAAGTCTGGCATTCTATCTATTGGACTCCCCTAGCTTCCTCTAAGAGGAAAAAATTCATTCATGCTAACATGTAAGTCAGTGTGAACTCTACCTCCGCTTCCTAAATAGAGTGGCACTGGAAAAGGAGGAGACTGTTTGAACTGAGTGACTCTGAGGATCTAGGTACAAATCTCAGCTCTGTTAACTCTTTCTGTGTGACCTTGGGTAGGTCACTTCATTTTAGTGTCCTCATCTATGAAATGGCACTAGGTGGCTTCTAGGATCCCTTTCAGCTCAAAGCCAATCTCATTTGCTTTTTTCTTGACCTGCTGATATGATAATAGCTATTTAATAGCTATTTAACTTCTGACTTGACCCTCAGAAAGTGCTTTTAGCCTGTGGGTTTGCCAAGCTCAGTTTCCCCATCTCTGCTCTTTCCATTGCCTTTACAGGGGACATCAATGTAGGCAGAATTCAGTAAGCTGCCTATGACTTTGCCCAGCAGCCTCAGTCTAGGGATAGATTCCAGTCATTTCTCTTATAGCTCTTTTTTTTTCCTATAAGTACTTAGACTGGTTAAGTCACTCCCCCCACCTTTCCAGCTTCCTAAGCAGAATGTCTCCTCTTTCCTGTAGCACATTGCATACTGAGTTCTGAGGGTCATGTGATGATCTCACCATCATGAATGATTAGGACTGATCTCCCTGGGGATTTTGGCTCTTTGTAGCCTAAAAGTGAAATTCTATCTTCCTACATTAAGTGTTGGGGATTCTAAAATGAAAATAGCTTACCTATGATGCTATGTTGCCAGCAGGTAAGCAACTCAATTTCTTCTTGGCGGATTAACCAAAGCAGTATTTCCTAGGCAAAATGGGCCTACTTAGAGGTTTTAATGGAATCTGTGCAGGAGCTGTGTACACAGAAAGTATTTACTTTATGCAAGACTTCAAAGCGAATTGGGATGAGGATACTAGGACCTTTTGATGTGAGAGTAAAGGGAAGGCTCTTTTCTGCTAATAGTGATGAAGATGAAACCAGCCCAATAATCAGCCACAGCTCTGATATGTCCTTCACATCTCAAGGAACAGGATATTTACAGAATAAAGCAGGTCCCTTCTCTAGTTTCTATACCATATCTATGTACAGTTAAGAGACTAGTTTTAGGTAGTGAAATAGAGTTAACCAAATTTACCAGGTGATTTTAAAAGCAAAGCCACTGCCCAGGACCATGGCAAGAATTATGCCCACTGTATTGGGTCAGATTCTGGGGATATGAAGGCAAAAATGAAAAATATACTCTGCCTTCCAGGGACACAATAGGATCAGAGTTACCCTCTTTCCCTGGAATATGGATTAGTTTTCCCTAAGGGACCACAAGGTTTTCCCTGGGAGTTGGTTGCCTTCGGCCTCCCTTGATGTAGCTTCCTGGTCACCCAAGGGCATAAAAGTCCCACCACATGAAGCTGAGATCTTTCTGACTTGGTAGATTTCTGAAGATCATGTGACTCACCATATGTTGCACTTCTGACCAGATGCATTGCCATATGGAGATCAGAGAAACCAAGTGCCATGAAACTTTGTTGCATCTCTTTGCAGGATTAGGGTGAAGTAAACCTCCTTTTGTTGACTGTTCAATGACTTTCCAGAGCTCGTTTTAGTCCAACATCGAACAAATAGGATGTTGGTATTATGATCACCCCAACAAAGGGCTTAAACTACCCTGGTTGGTGGAGGTGGTAGTGGGGTAAACATGCAAATAGATTGATAAATACCAGTTATATCCAGTTATTTGGTAGAATGAGGTGGACACTGATCTGGTTTTGGGGGTGAGGGATCAGCAAATGTGTGAATAAGGAAGTGGCACCAGAGCTGTGTCTTGGAGAATAGTGGCTATTCCGAGAAGCAGAGGTGAGACACGAACATAGCTTCTGCAAAGGCACAGCAATGCTAGTTCCAAACACATCCACAGGCAGGGTAAGCTTCTCATATATACTTCTGTGGACCTAGGATCTCATCCATGTGGGTAGACCCCCTAATGGTGTACCTTGTCTATAGACCTTTGTCATCCTGCACAGCCATGTTCTCCTGTAAATTCTCTAAAATGGGTTTACCCAATGTTCTAGGGACCTTTGTGTCAATCTCATGACCTTTCATGGATATCAATGGCCCATTTAGGTTGGACATTGGCTATATCTCTTGCCCTCCTTTTCTGGTCACATTGTCTCTTTTCCTCCACTTCCAAGTAATTCTTCATTGCTATTACATTGCAGCCTCCTCATACCCATTATACTGCTTTGCCCTTTGGAAGACCCTTCATTTTTTTTTGTGGACTGTGGCATTCCATGACTCACAACATAGAATTACAAGAAAAATATTGATGTTAAGAAGATGGGCCTTTGTTTCCAGACGAAGCTTGGGCTCATGAAAAGTGCTCCAATTTCCCAGCTCTAGTTGAGTCTCCTATTCTCTTCTTGTTCTCATCCATTTATCTGTTCCTGTATTGGCAATGATGGACAGACTCCAGAAGACATCCAACCAATTGCATGTCATACTTGGGTAAATAGAGATTCTTTACACATAATGTGATTTAAGAAAGACATTGATGGAGCAAGGTCCTCTTGTCTCCAAACATTAATTAAAGCAACCTTAAATTCTGTGTACTGTCACTTTGCCAGAAATACCTAGTGAGCAGAACTGGAAGAGATTTTAGAGAGCAACTAATTCGCCTTCCGATTTACTACAGACTGATAATCTTCTCACTTTAAAGTTCAAGTTCTATAAACTTAACCAGTGCCCCACTTTATCAACGGGGTAATTACAAAATTCTATATAATCCAACTGTGGGATACACACACAGCCATTCATGAGTTTAGGCTCATGAAATTGTTTTCTTTAACAGTCAACTCACTTAAAATGTGATTTAAACACCTCCTTTCCCTTGAATCAGGTTTCCAGCTGTTTAATATTGACGGATCTATTCCGCTATTGGTATATACTCAAAGGAGATTATAATAGCACCTACTTCCCAGGGTTATTGTGAGGATCAAGTGAGATGATATTTGTAGTACTTAAGACAGTATCTGGAACATAGCAGGTGATTAATGAATTCTTGTCTCCTCCTTCCCTCCTCCTTCCCTCCCTTCCTTCATTCCTGTCATCATAAATGATGAAGAAATGAATCCCTCCCTTCCTCCTTTCTTACCTTCCTTCCTTCTTTCTTTCCTTCTTCTCTTCCTCCCTTCCTTCTACTGGGCAAGCCTACTGCCAGTTCTCAGCCTGAATTCTCATACTAAATATTCCCTTAGAGAAGAGCTTTTCCTGCTTTTCATAGAATAGCACATTTAGGAAACATTTAAACTAAGAGCAGGTTTTCCAGGCTGGCCTCATCTCTTTGCTGGGCTCACTATCTAGACAGGTAGATGGAGGGGATGTGAGAGATGCCGTATATCTGGATTTTGGTGGCACATTTGTCAAAGGTTCTCATACTCTCCTAATAATCAA
Organism: Phascolarctos cinereus; assembly: GCF_003287225.1. Classification (NCBI taxonomy): domain Eukaryota; kingdom Metazoa; phylum Chordata; class Mammalia; order Diprotodontia; family Phascolarctidae; genus Phascolarctos; species Phascolarctos cinereus. The sequence continues at coordinate 5,539,373 of NW_027556402.1, read as the reverse complement.
AGTGAAGAGAAATGAACTAAATAACAATCTGATTAGTTGAATTTCAAATTGGTTTAATGACTTATACCAAAGAGTAACCAATAATGAGTTAATGTATACTTTAAGGAAGGTCTCTATTAACATGTCTCCAAGTTTCCTGTATTACCTACCCAAGGTATATGGGCTGGCAGTGTGTGTGTGTGTGTAGGTGCATATACACACGTGCATATGTATTTGTGCAGTTGATGTGTGTTCTTCATTCACTTGATTATTATGGCATTTCTTTTTAGGCTGACTACCCTCCTTTGACTAGCCTGAGATCTTGGTAAGAAGGCTCTGTATCGTTTAGGGTTGATGGAATAGGATCATGTTACCTGTAAACTGGAGAATCTATCTGTCTTCATCATCCATAAGGAGCCCCATTTCAATTTGGACTCAGTGCAGAACTCAAAGGATCTTGTATTCCACTTGCCTTTCAATCGATTATGGAACTGTGAAGATGCAGTATGATACAGGAAATGCTTGTGAAATTCCTTCTGTCTGTCTCTCGTATTTTCAATAAGGATGTCTTCCTTGGCCAGTCTATTAGCATAAAGATTTTACAGAAATTAGCAAGCGGGAACAGAGATTGGGAGGCTTGGGCACCATTTTGGTGGCTTTGGGTGGTGGTGGGGAGATAACGATCCTACCTTTCACTTATTCTGTTCTTTTAGTATCTTCTCTTCAGGATAGCTTGAAAGTTGACCCTTCAGCATCTTCAAAATCATACCACTTCAAGACAGATGGGGAATAAGAGGAAAGGAATAAGCATTTATTAAGGGCCAATCAAGTAAAGCAAGGATAGTTGTTACAGAAATCTTTTCGCACAAAATTGGGGGTATTCTCCTATAAGTACATAAAGAATCCAGCGAAAGAGTAGGCTTTAATTTAGAGTATGATAATGAGGCACACATCCAGAGTGCATGTGGCCAAAGGGTAAGTTAATAACTTGTTTCTAGTGATTGATTAGTTGACTAGGGTGAATAAGGAACTCCATCCTTATACTTTATATTGCAACATGATGTCTGTTCAGGTCTTGCCATAGTAAACATCTTCTGACTCTCTTCTTGAAAAAAAAAGTATCCATGTTATACCAATATGAATGTTTATTGCACTCCACGTCAATCAATCAAACTTTCACTAACCATATGCTATGTTTCATATGCTATGCTGGGTTTGAAAGATAGAAACAGAAAAATGAAATTATTCCTGACCTCAACGTTCTTGCATTTCACATTCCTCTCTCGCTAATTAATCCTGAATCTGTTCTTTTCTTCCCCTCAAATATCTTTCATCATTTTACACTGCTCCCGCCTCTTCAATGAAATCACCAAGTATCAGCACATACGTTGACTTGGTTTGGAGGATTGTGTTACTTTCTTTGGAAAATCTGCTGACCTCTTTGTCTTCCTTCACAAATGTTGCCACATAGACTGCAATTATTTCTATACTTGACTTTTTTCCTCAAGCTGACTGTGAACATTAAAAAAAGATGACTGAATGTCTCATTGCACACACTCCATCCTTAACAGTGCACCTCAGAATCCTAATCTCCTTTTAAGGCTTGTCTCAGTTGCTGCCTCTGCCACAAAGCCTTCCCTGATGTCCTTAGTTATTAGTACTCTCTCTCTCACACACATTTCCTGGGCTTTACATGTCCATGTATATGTCATTTCCATAATATTTCAAATCCTTCAGGGCAGAGATTGTTTATGTTTTATCTTTGCCTTTTGAGTAACTTTCCCACTGTAGTATTTGACACATGCTTGTTTCAGTTGAATCATGTTCTTTGGTTACCTGCTATTTTTTTGCATATTCTACATATCTTTCAAAAAATTGTCAGTCAACACATTCTCAATGCAGTGACATCAGTCCTTTTAGATTGTTCTTTCTTATTTGATAGAATAGTTTGTGTTCATATAGTCAAAATGTTATTCTTAAGGGAATCCTTCACTGGCCAACTCTCCCTATGTCCTTCCTATCTTTTCTCTGGTCTTGACAGAATTTTTTTCTTATTAAATCAGAGGTCAGGCTTAGTGTATGCATGACTTTGCTGTCCTCTATCATGAAAGTTAAGATGATACAGTCACTCTCCCCTAAGATTCTATTGTTTTAACTCCAGGAAGAAGTTGCTTTGTGTTGGCCTGAATCAGGCCTAAAATAGAAGTTGCTTGGTTTTGTTTTGTTTTTGGAAGAATAGAATTATCATCAAAGTATGTCAACAATTTATCAGTAGTTATGCTTTTAGCATATAAGATCTTCATCAGCTGCTGAGATAATTTATGTCTAATAGCACTACCATATCATGTCAGATTTCTTCCTTATGCTCTTTATCAACTTCTTCATTTTGGTTGGATGGTGTCAGATTCATATTGAGCAGTGTTTCTGGGATTGACTTCTTTTCCCCAACCCACAAACTATGGAGGAGCAGGCCCCTCTTTCTCCCTTAATCTCAGGGATTAGTTTTCCCTAAAAGAGACAAAGACTGGTCCTGGCTTCACAGAAGCAGCTTCCTGGTCATCTACAGCATAAAAAGTCCCAGCCACTGGCTGTCAGGGTTGCTCCAACTTTGTGGATTTGTAAAACTACTTGAGATCCAATGTCTTTCACTGTATCCTGCATCAGGGCACCCAGATGCAGATGGAGATGAGTCTCAGTCCCTGGAAGTTAAGTACTGCTGGAACCTTGCTGCATATCCTTGTTGTGTTAAGGCAAAGTAAATATCCTTTTGTTCCCTGTTAAATGACTTGCAAGAGCCTTGTTTCTTTCCAACATTGAACGCTAAGAGTGCTAGTGTTAGAGTTGCCTCCCATAGGCAGACTATAAAATATTACCACCAGAATGTCACTGGTGTTTCTTCTTTGATTGATCCTCACCAAACAAGCTTCAGAAAGGGCCTCCCTCAGGCTCCCGGAATTCCTCACATGAGCATATCTTCCTCTTCCTCTTCAAAAAACAATTTATTTTATTTTGATTTATGGAATAAAACAAGCATTTCTATTATGTAGTATAATAAAAACTGCATGAAACTGCAAATCTACTATGTGCAACTTGCTATTCCTTTTAAATGCATAATAAAGCATAACCCTACTTCCCTCTCAAGGTGTATGGATGTTCAAGGAAGACTAGGTCCCTTGGTTGCTGAGCCCTTTTCAGGGCTGCTTATCCACTTTGGGTGTCCACCTGGCACTCAACTTTCACCTGTGACTCCAAGAAGCTGTAATATGCACAGCATCCATACCCCAGTAAATCATCTGGGCAGATGGGCTAATCCAGGCTGAGGGTAACTAATGACCACAAACCCATTGGTGAGTTAAGGGGAATGTCTACCCCAAGCATGTGAAGACTTGTCTCAGAGGAATGGGCAGACGAGAACAATTTATTCCAAAGGCCATGAAGGTGGCCAAAGCAGGCGCTGTGGAGCGCTTAGAGCTTGGTTAACATTGAAGACACAAAGGTTGTCTCTGGCATCCCAGGCAACCACCTGTCACGCTGACTTTTATCTCGCCCCTGGACATTGATGACTCTGGAAGAGAGAGTGAGGCTGATGGCTTTGCGTGACTCTGACTCACTTAAATCCGATTCATGCACCAGTCAAGACATCACTGTGATGTCACTGGTCTTCAGAAATGAAGGGCAAACAACAACAACAATTTACCCTCTCAGCGGGTTGATTCCTTTGGTGGGGGGGAGGGGACATAGTTTGCCTTCTCAGTGCCACCATCCAATCATGAGTTAGATCTCACCGAGTATAAACGACACTTTAGGTTGAGGTTTCTTTCTTTCATTAACTTCTCTGGTTTGTCTTGTTTACTACTCATAGTTTGTGACTTTGTGTATAGGCACCTTTGACCCCAGATTTGTATTTCTTCCATTCTTGGAAGTTGTCTCCTTTAATTTACTGCCCTTCAGCTCTGGTGTTTTTTCCTGCAATGTACCTGCTACTCTCTGGAGTATATGATTTGACTGATATATGTAGGTAGTTTACTCCCTTTCCTTCCATTTTCAATTTAAAGCCCTTCTTATCAAATTCATAAGTCTCTAGGCAAATATATATTTTATCAGTGCCCATTAGATGTACTCTTCAATAATCTATTATTTTTCTTTGGATAGAGGAGAGAGAATCACACATATAGACAGAAACAGAAACACAGACAGTACTGATCCCCTTTATCACATTACTTTTAATCCCCTCACCATCACGGATGAAGATCGTGGACATACTGCACAGGGTATCAATGTCTTTCCTGAGCTATAGTACCAAGAGCACCCCCCTCCCCCCAACATGCACACACATTGTTCTAGATGTGACATATCTGGACAAATGACGATGAAGATGAGGCTGAAGGTCTGACTTGTCAGTATCGGGTTTAGAAGATCACAGAAGGAGAGCTAGAAGGAAACTTAGTCCAGTGAAATCACAAGTCAGGTTAAAATCAAAAGCACCCTTTGCATGACACATTTTTGTTGTTGTTCAGTCATTTCAATTATGTCTGACTCTCCATCAGCCCATCTGAGGTTTTCTTGGCAAAGATGCAGGAGTGCTTTGCCATTTCCTTCTCTAGCTCATTTGACAGATGAGGAAACTGAGGCAAACAGGGTTAAGTGACTTGCCCAGGATGGCAGATAGTAAGTATCTGAGGCTGGATTTGAACTCAGGTCCTTCCTGACTCCAGGCCCACTGCTCTATCCACTGTGCCACCTAGATACCCATTGTACAACACCATAGTATAAGGGATTAAACCTTCATGTAACACAAGGAAAGGGAAATAGATGGACAAAGTAACCTAGTACTTCCCAGATTAGTGTTCTTTCCTTTGTACTGGGCTGGATCATTGTTATAAGGTTTAGGACCAGCAAGACCCTTAGAGGGCATCTGGTCCACTCCTCCCTCATATTATAGAAAAGAAAATAGATACAGGATGGGGAAGTGAGTTGCCCAAGGACATACAACAAGTTAAAAACAGAGCCCACAAAACAAGCCAGGTTTTCCAAGTCTAACCGGAGCCCTCCTCTGCCCCACCCCCATACACCATCCTGTAGTACTGTGGTTTATGGAGCTCCTAGAGATGAGTCTATGATTTCCATGCAGACTATTGCTTCTGGTATCTGTGACTATTTGACATTCCACTGGTTGGTAGGGACAATGCAAGAGTGCTCAATTTTGAAAGCATGGTGGCATGATATCATAAGATCTCAGGTTTAGAACTGCAAAGGTATATCCACTTCACTTTACAGATGAGAAAATTTAAGCCCAGGAAAACAAGTTGAAGGCCTTTTAATACATGATAATGTCGATATAAAATCTCTTCACCACTTCCTTCAGGTAGTTTTATGGTCTTCATTTTACCTCTATGTCACCACGTTCTTTCACATTTCAATGGATGAGTGATCTCCTTGGTATGATTTTCCCTCCCTTCCCCCTTTTCATTGTTACTGCTGTTCACAAATCCATGCTATAATCCTTCCTCTAAGTCTAGTTACTTTTCATAGGTGATTATTTGGGCTGTCCATCTGTTTCCTGTTACTCATGCTCCATAAAGATTCAACCCCGTATACAATTATCCCTTCCACATTGTGACTTTCCCCATGGCAGTTTCAATATGTCGTAGGTTGGCATAAAAAATTAAACAGGAATTTTGGGGGAGTTTTGTGGAAGCCACAGATGACATACGAAGACCAGGAGATGACACAGAAAAAGTTTAGAAACTCAGAAATATAGGTATGGTATTGTATAATATCAAAGTATTTTATTTTTAATACCATAATAAGTCAGACTTCTCTGGTATGAAGGGAGGGCCAAACAACTTTACACAGAGTTTGTAGATTGCAGAGGTGCCACACCCCTAGCCTCCACAATGTGGAAGGGATAACTCTACTATGTTGTTTTTGTTTTTAACTTGACTTGTGATTTCATTGTACTCTCACTAACCATTTTGAGTATAGTAGTATCATCCATGATTTTAACCTCCATTTTTTTGGTTAACATTCTCTACCTGTCATACCTTGTAAAAAGAACACTTTCAAGACTGTGGCACCATGAGTAGTCTTGCCTTGACAGCCTAGCTGCTTTTCCTAATGTTTTCTTTTCTTTTTTCTTTTTTTAGCTAGGCAATTGGGGTTAAGTGACTTGCCCAGGGTCACACAGGTAGTGAGTGTTATGGGTCTAAGGCTGGATTTGAACTCAGGTCCTCCTGACTCCAGGGCCGTGGCTCTATCCACTGAACCACCTAGGTGCCCCAGTTTTCTTTTCTTTTCAGCAAAGTTTTCATTTTATTTTGTCCTCTAATTTCTGAAAACAGATTTTAACAGATCTTTTCTTCCTTATAACTCTGTCTTTGCTTCAACAGGTACATTTAGCTATCTAACCCCAGAGAAAGAGCTAATGGTGTCTGAATACAGATTGAAGAATACTTTTTTTTTTTGCTTTATGTTTCTTGAGGGGTTTTTTTCAGTCTATGTTTTCTTTCACAACATGACTGTTGTGGAAATGTTTTGCATGACTACACATGTAAAACCTATATCGAATTGCTTGCCTTCTCAAGGGGGGCGGGGTGGGGAGGGAGGAAGGGAGGGAATTTGGAACTCAAAGTTTTAAAAACTGTTAAAAATTGTTTTTACATATAACTGGGAAAATAAAATACTGTTTTAAAAATCAGCAGATACATTTAAAATCTAATTTTATTGATATCTTTTGCTTTTCCATCATATTCATTTCTGACTGTATTCCTCCTACCATTTCCTGTGAGCCATGCCTTGAAAGATTTGAAAAGAAGAAAACAAAAAAGTCATTCAGTAAAGCTAGCCAACACATTGACCCTGTCCAAAAATATATGTAATATTTCATATCCATAGTTCTCCTCCTCTTCATCTCTGGCATCAGTCTCAGTCTCTCTGTTCACATAGCCACCACCCTAATTTAGGCCCACATTAATTGGTGAACTATTTCAGTAGCCTCTTAATTGATCCACGTAGCTCAAGCTTCTTTCCCCACTCTTATCCATTTTCAGTAGAGTTGCCAAAGCAATTTTCCCTAAGAACAGGTCTGACCATGCCATTTCCCTATTCAGTAAATCCCAGTAACTTCTTATTACCTATAGAATGAAATATAAAGTAAACTCTCCTAGCATTTAAAGCTATTCACAATCTGTTCCTATCTTACCTTGCCAGCCTTATTATACCTTATGTTAACCCTCCCATATGGTACAGTTCAGCTGGCTGCCCCTCTCAGTGTTCCTCACATAAAGCTCTTCATTTCTTCTCGCCATAACTTTGCACTGTCTGTCCCCATGCCTAGAATGCTTTCTCTCTTCCTCTACTTAGTATCCCAGGTTTCCTTGGAGGTCTAGCTTAAATGCCGCCTTCCATGAGAAGCGTTTTCAGTCTTCCCCTACTCCTCCTTAGTCCTTCCACTAAACTCAGTTATTTTTATTTTGTTCTTTTTTTCCAAACCCACTTTTGTATTTTGAGTCCCAAATCCTCTCCTTCTCTTTAGCCCCTCCTCTATTCACTGAGAAAGCAAGCAATATGATACTGATTATATATGTGAAGTCATGTAAAACATAATTTCATATTAGCAGTGTTGCAAAAAAGCAGTAAGAATAAAGAAAATTATATGCACACACATGTTTCAGTCTGCACGCAGAGTTCATCAGTTAGTTCTCAGGAGGTAGATAGCAGTTTTCATTATGAGTTCTTTGGAGTTATCTTGGATCATTGTATTGATTACGGTAGTTAAGTCTTTCACAGTTGGTTGTCATTAAAATATTGCTGTTACTGCGTACAGTGGTCTCTTGATTCTGCTCACTTCACTTCGCATCAGTTCATATAAGTCTTCCTGAGTTTTTCTGAAATCATCCTGCTCATCATTTCCTATAGCACAATTGTATTCCATTACAATCTTATGCCACAACTTGTTTGGCCATTCCCTGACTGATGGGCATCCCCTCGATTTTCAATTATTTGCCACAACAAAAAGAACTTGTATAAATATTTTTGTACATATGAGTCCTTTCCCTTTTTCTTTTGTCTCTTTAGGATACAGACCTAGAACAGGTACTGCTGGGTCAAGGGGTAGGCATAGTTTTATAGCTCTTTGGGTGTAGTTCTAAATTGTTCTCCAGAATGGTTGGATCAATTCACAATTCTACCAACAGTGCATTAGTGTGCTTACTTTTTCACATTCTCCCCAATATTTGTCATTTTCCTTTTCTGCCATTTAGCCAATCTGATATGTATGAGGTAGCACCTTAGAGTTGTTTTAAATTGCATTTCTCTAATGACTAGTGATTTAGAATATTTTTTTATTTGACTATTGAAAGCTTTGATTTCATCTTCTGTAAACTACCTGTTCATATCCTTTGACCATTTATCAACTCAGGAATGACTCTTACTTTTATAAATTTGGCTCAGTTCTTTATGTATTTGAGAAATTAGGCATCTTTTTGCTGTAAAATTCTTCTGTCCCCCCATTTCCTTCTTTCCTTCTAATTTTGGCTTTATTGGTTGTGTTTGTGCAAAAATTTTTAAATTTCGTGTAAATAAAATTATCCATTTTATCTCCTGTGATCTGCTCTATCTCTTCCCTTAACCAAAGATTTGACAAGTACATTTTTCCATGCTCTCCTAATTTGCTTATATTACTCTTTATGACTATATTATGCAACCATTTTGACCTTAACTTGGTATATGGTGTGAGGTGTTGATCTATGCCTAGCTTCTACACAATTGCTTTCCAGTTTTCCTAGCCGTTTTTGTCAAATTGCTTTTGCCCCAATAGCTGGGATCTTTGGGTTGATCAAACACTAGGTTATTTTGGCCATTTACTTCTGCACGTTGTGTACCTAATCCACCCAGTTCTTTTGATGATTACCACTTTGAAATACCATTTGAAATGTAATACTGCTAAGCCTACTTTTCTTCACTTTTTGTTGTTGTTGATTCCTTTGATATTTGTTTGTCCAAGTGAATTTTGTTATTTTTTCGAGCTCTATAAATTAATTCCTTAGTAGTTTGATTGGTATGACACTAAATAAACAAATTAATTTAGGTAGAATTGTTACTTTTATTACATTGGCTTGGCCTACCCATGAACAATTAATATTACTCTAGTTATTTAGTTCTGTCTTTATTTGTGTAAAGAGCATTTTATAATTATGTTATAGAGAGCCTGCATGTGTCTTGACAGTAGACTCCCAAATATTTTATAATTTGTGCAGTTATTTTAAATGGAATTTTTCTTTCAATCTTTTCCTGCTTTGTTTTGTTGGTAATACATAGAAATGTGTTGATTTATGTGGATTTATCTCCTTTTCTGTAACTTTGCAAAAACTGTTTATTGCTTCAACTAGTTTTTCAGTTGATTCTCTAGGGTTCTCTAAGTATTCCAGCCTATCATTTGCAAAATGATTATTTAGCTTCCCTCTTGCCTATTCTTATTCCTTCAATTTATTTTTCTTGTTTCACTGCCATAACTAGCATTTCTACTATCATATTAAATAATCATGGTGATCATGAACATATTTGTTTCACTTCTGATCTTATTGGGGAGGCCTCTACTTTATCCCCATTACAAATGATGCTTACTCTTGGTTTCAGATAAATGTTGCTTTTCATTTTGAGAAAAGCTCCATTTATTTTTTGTGCTTTCTACTTTTTATTTTAAACAGGAATATATGTTACACTCTGTCAAAAGTTTTTTCTGCGTCCATTGATTTAATGATTTGATTTTTGTTTTTGTTATTGATATTGTGAATTATGCCCTGATTTCTTCTTAAATGCTATCACCATGACATTATATAGCTTGTCGTGAGGCAGTAATGTCCAAATGTGCTGGTTGCCCTATCATTGATGATGCAGATAGATCAGTATGGAAATGCTGGAAAATCTGCTCCATTTTCTACCTGCTTTCCTCCTGCTACCTTGATTTTCAGCTGCTTTGGGGATAATAGACCTTAGTTGGGGATCATACCAACATTTCTATAGACTTGTTTTTGACTCCATTGTTTTTTCTTCTTTCATGAGGTAATGAAACCTTCCCCCCATCCTCCTCCATCATATTTTAAAGTTCCTAAACATGGAGAGTGTTTTGGTATCATATCCTAAATTGGTGTTGCCCTTGCCTTGGTTGTCATCTCTGTTTGACAAGGGGAGCAAAGGTTTTCTAGGAAAAGAAATGTCTGTGCTCTTTTGTGCTTCTTGATGTTGGGATTGCTTTAAAACAGACAAAAGCGTGGTCATAAACAATGTCCATGTTTATGTCCTTTTCCATTTCCTAATTTTTATTACATTATTATTATTATTATTATTATCATTATTATTTTAGGATTAAGCACATTTGAATAGGTCAGTTTGAAGATGTTGCAAATATATACAATGTTTTCTGATTATATTTTCTTCTGAGGTGATGTTGATTTTAAACTTTGCTCTTGTTAGCTGATGGTCAAATTACCCATGATCAGGTGACTTTGAGATGATGTCCATGTCAGTAACTGGTCATTTCTTTTCTGTTGAGATAAAAGAAATGAATGTTTTGTAGTTTTGTTCATTGTTTGCCATGTCCAGAGCCTTCTGACATCTTGAAAAGTTCATGATACACAGACATGAACATTCACATAATAAGTAAGTCTTTGGATTTTCATTTCTTAGTCCTGAACCACATTTTACAACATACTTCTTGCCACCCTTTCCTGTGTCCACCTTTGCATTGCAGTCACTCAGTATCCTGGTAAATAATGATTTCTTTTGGAGGATCTTGTCAAATTCTTCCAGAACGTTTTCCTTCTTCAGTTTTTGCAAAGCTCTTCTTGGTGGCTTTTTTGTTTACTCTCCACTAGCATTGCTAGAGAAGATGGCCAAGTATCTCATATATTTTATCATTGCTGCCTTTGGGAAGAATGATGAAATCAGTGCTGCTAAGTCCTTTGCTTTCAGGTTTCTAAAGATAATCTATGAGATCTCCTAACATTTAACTGCAATTTCCATTTGTATTCTGCTTTCATTTAGCACAGGAATTACTTTAGTTAATTTTGATGTGATTAAGTACTCCCAATAGTATATATTGATTTTGCCATTCCTAGCATGGGATTTTAAGGGATAAAAACATAGCTTTCTAAGCTACTGCTAACTACTAGTTTTATTGATAATACACAAACCACTGGTGTTGCATTCTCTCACACACATACTTACAAGGATACACAGATAGCTGTGCTAATTTGTTGTCCTGGGCCATCTAAGTCCCACATTCTGGTTTCTGAGAGGTTGCACAACACACATACATCATAGTTCCAAGATATCAGTCTTTCCTGTAGCAAAGATCAGTGACCCCAGGAATTAGGATTAACACTATTTTATACTTAGAAAGCTAAAGAGCTTAGAAGCCTTTTAAAAAATGGATTAATGTAGAGTAAGCAGAACCCAGGCACTGTTTGAATATGCCAATGAGTAGGCTGGGTAAGGATAACACAAAGATTGCAGAATTTCTTTGCCACCCTAGTAAGTATCTGATGTTGAATTTGAACTCCAATCTTCCTGACTGCAGGCTCAGCATTCTATCTACTGTACTACCTAGTTGCCTTTGACCACTTAATATCCATTTACTTGAACAAAAAAAAAATTATTTTTAAGGACATGGTAATAAAAAAAGCAAAACAATCTCCCACCCCCACCACCCAATACTTCAGGGTCACACTCTCCCCAACCCCCCTCCATCTCTTGGGAAAGTAAGCTCAAATGTTCCTACATATCATTCGTCCCACCAAACTTATATAAAAAAATCAGCATTGCTGCCCAGTGAGTTCCCATCTTGGCTAATGTAGGGCTGAGTCCCAAAGAGCGTTCCTTGATATTTGGGGCATTAAAATAGATGATACAGTTCTCTTGGAGGAACTGTATTCCAAAGTCATTCTAGCTGTTTCTATCTATGTGTGTCCCTCCTTTCTCCCTCAGGGGAAGGGATATAGTTTGGGTAAATTGTATAAGATTTATTGATCCCTGTATAAAGATGTCATATTTAAAGGACCAGCAATTATGTTAATGTTTTTTTTTAATTTTTTTTTATTTTTTGGCTTTTAGGCAATTGGGGTTAAGTGACTTGCCCAGGGTCACACAGCTAGTAAGTGTCAAGTGTTTGGTCTGAGGCCGGATTTGAACTCAGGTCCTCCTGACTTCAGGGCCGGTGCTCTATCCAATGTGCCACCTAGCTGCCCCTAATTATGTTAATGTTTAAAGATGGCATAAATCTCTCTCTCTCTCTTTCTCTGCTTTAGCACCCTTTGCCCCCCTTTTCTCAATTTTACCACTGTTGCTGAAGAAACAGAAAGGGGCAATAAGAAAATTGAAGGCCATTTTGTACTTTACTTTGTTTCATAATTTTCCATAGCCAAATAATTCATCACCTAATATCTGTCTTATTGGTGATGTTATTGTCCCTGCTCAACTAGGTTGGTCTTTGAATGTCAGATATTGTCTTTTACCAGAACTATATTCAGAGCTTTCACATCTTGGTGGGATCTGATTATACTTCAAGAATAAATAGCCTTCAGGAATCCAGTGTTACTCACTTACTGTGATGAAGCATCAAAGTAGGACTTTGCAAAACAGTTGGTAAGGGTATGGGTCTTATCTTCCCTGCTGCAACACTGCAATGACCACTAGACCTTGCTAACTGCCCTGCTGCTGCACCGTAGGTGGTATTTCCACTCCCTTACAGCTGAATCCTCCTATATGTGTTGTCTCACTGTATTGGAATGTGAGCTCCTTGAGAGCAAGAACTGTATTGCTTTTCTATTTGTATCTCCAACACTTATCCCTGTTCTTTGCTCATAGTAAGCACTTAAGGAATACCTTTTCATTCATTAATTCATAGAGGGAGAAGAAAAAAACTTGTAATGGGGGACTGGCTCATGTGCAGCATGCATGGGCAGCTGTAGCTGATGCATATTACCACGTGGAAAAGGCTGAGGAGCCTATTTCTGGGAGGGTCTTGATAATGTATAATGCAAGCGCCTGCGGAGACATTGGCACATGAATAGAGATTCCTGTTTCGGTTCCAGTTGGTTAAAAACTTGGTAAATAGTGGGTTTTAAAATTGATTGTGGAGACATTCAAAAACCTTGGGTTGGCCTCAGCCATTCCCTTCTGCTGCCCTCTGGTGATCTGACTGAATCACTGATGAATTTGGTAAGAGACAATGCTGTAAGCAGAGATGCTTCAGACCTTCCCACTGAAAGTGAAACGTGGCTCCTAGAAATCTGCATGCTTCCTTGACCTAAATGTTATTCTTTTCTGTATGAGGTGAACATACTGGAGATCTAGACTTGTGAGTTTTGAAAGGTCAGGGGACTGAGCCTCTGTATCCTAATTTCACAGCATTCTAGTGTTTAGGCATCCTATCACCTTGGAAGACAAGTGTTCCTCCATCTAGGTTTGGAGACGGCTCAACATCCATGCCCCGAGGATTAAGGAATAACCTTTGAGACTCAGCCCTGTTTTAGCTGAGGCAGGAACTCATTGGGCAGCAATGCTGAATGTTGAAATAAGTTTGGTAGGACCAATGATATGTAGAAACCAAACCACATTTGAGCATACTTTCCCAAGAAGCTGAGGAGGGACGGGGGAGAGTGTGACCCTGAAGTGTATGTGTGCCTGTGTACGTATATATGTATGTTTTTGTTTTTGTTATTGGTATATCCTCGAAGTAAATATCCCTTTGTCAAATTTAATGGCTATTAAATGATTAAAGGCAACCAGGTGGCTCATTAGATAGGCATGGTATCAGGAAGACCTATAATCAAATCTAGCCTCAGGCAAGTACTGGCAGTGTGACCTTGGTTAAGTCATTTAACTTCTGTTTTCCTTAGTTTCCTCAATTATGAAGTGAGAATAATAACTACCAACTCCCAGGTTTGTTGTGAGAATCAAATGAGATAATACTTGTAAAGCCCTTAGCTCAGTGCCTGGCACTGAGAGGGGCTCGAGAAATGCTTATTCTCTTACCCCTAAAGGGACCTGAGGTGTTTATCAATGGCATCAAACAGTGTGTGTGCATGCATGCGTGCATGCGTGCACATGTGTGTGTATGATATAGTAGAGTATGTCTGCATATGTATGTTGGGGGTGGGGCGTATTTGTGTATGTGTGTTTGTGTGTATGTGGGGGGTGTGTGTAGGGTATATGTTCTTGTGTGTGTGTGTGGTGTGTGTGTGTAAGGTAGGGTGTATGTGTGTGTGTGTGGTGGGGGTGGGGTGCATGTGTGTGTGGTAGGGTGGGGTATGTATGTGTGTGTGTTGGGAAGGTTACTACTGATCCACTGTACTGTGAATAAGAATTGGGGGACCATGTGGTGTTTGTGCTCTCTGAGTATTGGGTCTACCTATTGGCACACACCTTTGCTGTCCCAAAGCTGACACATTTTTCTTATTGAAAAGTAAGTTCTGACATTCCATATCCCAGGATCACAAACCCACAGAATTGCAGTGTGGGGAGGGACCAAAGGGTCCATCAAGGATAACTCAAACCTCCAACAAGATTTCCCCCAAAACACATGTGACAAGTGATTCTCACACTTTCTTCTTAAAGACACTCATTGAGGGAGGATGTGTTTTGGACTTCTGAAGGAACTCACTCCACTTTTAGATAAATCTACCTGTCAGAAAGGGTTCTCTCTCGCCTTAGGTTACAACTGTATTTGCTACTGTGCAGCATCTGCAGGCTGCTCCTAGCTCTAGTCAGCACAGTGGACAGAATGTTGGACTTGGCATTAGGAAGACCTTAATTCAAATCCTGCTTCATTCACCTAGTATCTGTGTGACCCTGGGCAAGTCACTCAGTTTCTTTATCTGTAAAATGGGGATAATAATAACACCTACCTCCCACAATTGATGTGAAGATTAAATAAGATAACAGATACATAGAAAACACTTTATATGTATGTGCCTATAGATTTTAGCACACTAATGCACTATATAAATACTAGCTATCATTAGTATGATTATGTTTATTATGTCCTCAGCACCAACTAGAATAAGTTTAATCTCTCTTCTTCAAGGTAGACGTTTAAACATTTGAAACCAGTTATCATTTCCCTCCTGTCTCTTTTCTCTTTGGGGCAAACTATTCTTGATGCCTTTAGCCGTTTCTCATGTGGTTGATCTCAAGCTCATCACCATCCTCACTCCCTCCTTGGATGTTCTCTGGTTTATTAGAGCCTTTCCTAAAGTGTCACATCCAGACATGAAGACAAATCTCGGAGTCTTCTCCTGTCTCCAGGGGTCGGAGCCCCTTGGCTCTTCAGCAAATTTGTTTAAGTACTAATTTATCAAAGACATTTGATAGAGTCCCTCTCTTTATTCAAAAATGTCTCTTGTGGCACATGATCTCCTATCTGTTGTAGCTTTGTACTGGTCATCTGCCATGCCTGGAATGCATTCCCTCCTCCCTTCTGCTTTAGAGAATGTCTCTCTGTCTTTAAGACAAAGCTCCAGCATCATCCATCTTCTTGAACTTTTCCCAGTCCTCTTATTGGCTAGCGCTCTTCCTCCCAAACTACCTGGTATTATAATATTTATGCTGCATATATTAATATATGTATTATGTTGGACTCCCATTAAGATGTAATCTTGTAATTGTTTACAATGGGATTACAATTACAATGGAATTGTTTAACTCTTTGTGATTCTATCTCCAGCATGCAACCTAGTAGGTACTTAATACATTTCTGTTGAGTGACTGATTACCAATCCATCAAAGGATTCAGCTTGGATCATTATGAGGATGGCCCTTCATACATTGCCCAGTGATCTAGAAATGTGTTACTATGTCATATCCTGCTCCCCCAAAGTGAAATCCCACGTGTTGTTCAATTAAAGGGATGGTGTGAGGGAAGAATATACCATCTATTTTGCAGTTCAAGGTTTTACAAGCAGCCATCCCTTCAGAAATTAACATTAGTCTTTCACTGGAATCTGGATTGCAGCGAGCAAAAGAAACCAAAAGGTTATAAATGTGTGGGGTGAGAGCTACCTGACAGCGATGAGAACCTCAGGTACATTATAAATGGTGAAAAGGTCCATGCGGTTACAGCCGCAACATAAAATCCCAGAAACTATTGATATGAAAAGATGCTCCGTTCCAAAGTGGACTTCTAGGGGGTGGGGAGAGGGGGCACTAATGAAAGAAATTCAGATGAAGAACTGACTACTCAGCCAGAACTTGAAAGGAGGTCAAATGCAAAAGTAATCTCTACTGAATCATCCCTGCCCAGGCTCATCAAGGCCCTGTGTGAAAATGGGACTCCAATGAGGCACCTCTTAGCACCTTGCAGTCTCTAGAAGTCTGCAATGGGAAGAACATGAGGCTGGAGATCTCAGGGAAACTGAGTCCTTGTCTTAGTTCTACCAAGATGTGTGACCCAGAGGAAAGCAGTTAAACTCAGTATTTCAGTTTTCTCACCAGAACAATCAGGGGGTTGGACTTTGGCAATATGATTTATCTGTCCCTTCCAGTTCCACATTTGTAGTCTATACTTCTCTGCCATAGTCAGGTTTGCTGCTTTGTATTTTGACTTTACAGAATGTTGGGATGCAGAAATGTCCTCAGCCAAGCTGCTCCCTTATTGAGGGTGGGTGGTGGGGGTGTGGATGGCACTAAATAAAATGGCCTCATAACTATTTCCATTCATTTCAATCGTATCACCCTCAGCCATGACTGTGAAAGAAGAAAAAATGAATGAAAAAGTTTTTAAAATTTATTTTTCAGTGGACAAAAATGTATTGTCTCTGCCTTGCACTATCCCCTCAAATGAAAAGAAAGAAACAAAACCCTCATAACAATATTTGTTGTCAAGGAAAATAACTTCGCACATGGATTATTTCCAAAAATCTGCCTCATTTTGCCCCTGAGGCCGTGCATCTCTTTCATGTTTGAGTCAATTGTTTCATAATTGGCTCTTTGGATTGTGGTTGGTCATCGTGAGAGCAGAACTCTGAAGTGTTCCAGATTTGTTTGTCCTCACATTGTTGTTTTGATTGTATAAATTGGCCTCCTGTTTCTGATCACTTCATGGTGCTTCTTGTTATGTGTTTCCCTAGGTTTCTCTGGAACCGTCTTTTTGGAACCTCTTTTGCCACAGCATCATTCAGTTGTATTCATGCAGCATGATTTCCTCAGTCCCCCCCCCAAGTGGCAGGTGTCCCTTAGTTTTCAGCTGTTTGCCCGTACAAAGCAAGCTGATCTATACTAGTGCATACTCTCTCCCCCCCCCACTCTATATATGTGCACATATATATACATACATACATACACACGTACAATGAGAATTAACATTTAAATAGCACCTACTATGTGCCAGGTGTTGTGTTAAGGGCTTTACAATTATTCTCTCATTTAATCTTCACAACAACTCTGGGAGATAGGTGCTATTATTATACCCATTTTATAGTTGGGGAAACAGAGGCAAAGAGAGGTTAAGGGACTTGCAGGGGGTCACACAGCTATGAAGTGTCTGAGGCTGGATTTGAACTCAGGTTTTCTTGACTCCAAGCCTGTTGTTCTTGACTGTTGGAGCACCTAGCTATCCATCTCCCTATTATCTATCTCTTTCTATGTCGTCAATATCTACATTTATAACAGTAGCTGAATCTATATCCATATCTGTTTGTTTATACATTGGTCCTTTTCCTCTTTCTTTGGAATAGGTCTTTTTATGACAGCATTAGGTCAAAGCTATTCACAATTTAGTGAATCTTTAGGCCTAATTTCATAGATCTTTAGAAAAGCTGGAACAGCTCCACCGAGATTTCATTAATGTGCCCATTTCCCCACAGCACTTCCAAAACTTGTCATTTTCTTTTTTTTTGGTCACTTTTGCTAATCTGACAGATGTGAGATGGAATGTCAGAATTGCTTTAATTTTTATTTGTCTATTTATTAGTGATTTGGAATATTTTTTTCACATAGTTTTTGATAGTTTGGCTTATTTCTTTTGAAAACTTTCTGTTCATCTCCTTTGACCATTTATCAATTGGGGAATGGCTCAGTTTTTCACGTGTCTCTATTCTATCTGTCTATCTACCTAGCTATCATCTAGGGAATGAGACGTTTATAGTAGAAACATAGTGTAAATACTTGAAAACAAATTGTTAAGTCATCAAAAATCATGTATTGCATATTTATTATACATTATGCACTGAGAAAGCTCCTGGCAATAGAAATACATAGAATGACATAAGCCTTACTCTCAAAGATCTTACATTTTAATGGCAAACGGAATGAGCATATGCATAAATAACAAAAAATAAATACCAAGAAAACCAAATGAATAAGGTGATTAAATGTAGGCAGTTTCGGAAGGATGTTCTAGTAGTTTAGGAGATCAGCAAAGG
Organism: Phascolarctos cinereus; assembly: GCF_003287225.1. Classification (NCBI taxonomy): domain Eukaryota; kingdom Metazoa; phylum Chordata; class Mammalia; order Diprotodontia; family Phascolarctidae; genus Phascolarctos; species Phascolarctos cinereus. The sequence continues at coordinate 5,520,975 of NW_027556402.1, read as the reverse complement.
CTTTGTGTAGATGGTGGTGCTTTAGTCACATCTTGAAGAAAGAAAGAGTTTATGAGGCAGAAGTGTGGAAAGGATGCTTCCCATCCATGCAGAACACCCATACAGAGCCAGCAGAGATGGAGAAGCAATGTCATATTTGAAGAACTGGGAAAGGGTGAGTTTAGTTGAATTATAGAATGTGGAAGGGCTAGTAATGTCTAATAAGGTTAGACAGATATCTTGAAGTCTAGTTGGGAGGGGATATGATAACTCAGTGGAGGAATTTATATTTGATCCTAGATGAAATGGGAAGCTAGTGGAGTTTATTGAGTGCAACAGTGGCATTGGTAGAGTGATAAGTTTTAGAGTGAAGATAATAAATTCTTTTTCAGATATATTGAGGTTGAGATGTTTCCGGGATGTACAGTTTGAAATTTCCAGTACATAATTGGTGATACGGGACTAAAATGCAGGGGAAAGACTGATCCTGGCTATATCATTTTGTGAGTCATCTGCAGAGAAATGATAATGAAACCATGGGAGTTTATAAATTCACCAAGAGAAGGCAATTAATATTTCTCCAATTATTTAAATCTGATTTTATTTGTATACCAACTTCTTAAAAATAATTTTGTTCATATGGTTCCTCTCCTAGAGAGAATTGAGAAAAAAGAGAAACAAGGACAGAGTCCTAAGACAGCACCTTTATTTAGGCGGGGGGAAGGGCATTATATGGATACTAATCCAGAAAAAGGGATGGTGAAGGAGCAGTTATATAGGGTGTGGGAGAACCCCAAGAGAGGAGTGTCGTGAAAACCCAGAGAAGCGTGATTATCCAAGAAAAGAAGATCATCAGGGTCAAATACAGGAGACAGACTAAAAAGGATGGGGGCTGAGCAAAGAGATAATTAAAATAGCATTGCCATCTTTAGAGAGATCATGTTTTGATGAGGGATAAAGAAAGAAGCTAGAATTCAAAGTGTTGAGGAGCATGTGAGAGGAAAAAAATGGAGGCAAAAAGGGAAGACAGCTTTTTCTCTTGCCATATTGTTATGCACTGAGGATATAAATGTTATCACCTCATCTAGTCATTCACGTAACTCTTGCTCATACTGACTATTACTAGCTTTAGGAAGTTCTGGGTGGGAGCGATGGAAAGAGAGGGTGATCCTGTCAATGAGATTTCTAGTACTTGAACTCTATGAGCTTCAACTGGCATGGTATTCATTATTCATTGCTTAACAGCCAATACCCCTGATTAATTTTTAGAAAGTTTATTTTTCTGGTATAGGAAGAATGATAGTTATAGAAACATTCTCACCCAAACCAGGGGTGAATTTCCCCCTACACACACACACACACACACACACACACACACACACACACACACACACACACACACACACACCTGAAGACACTGGGCTCAAACTTAAGGCATGATGGTGAGGTATGTGTGTAGGGATCACATGTAGCAAAGGGGCACCTAGCAAGTCCTGGCAATAGGAATCTTTTTTTCTCCCTTTGTGTAGTCTTCATGAGGTTCACCTTAGGTATAGTTCTCTGCTGGGCTCCAAGGATCAGTACCTTTCTTGAATTGATAACCAACAGTGTCTCCACCATGATAATCATACTTCTTGAAGATGCTTCTCTTAAATTGCTATCCTTGTATACATCTGTTTTAGTTTGTAAATATTTTTATCATTGTATGTATGTGTCTCTGCTCCCAGTTGCGTGTGTTGTCTCCTATTGATTCTTTTTCTCTGATGATGTACACAAAGGAAAGGAAGAAGGAAATGAAGGAACTTTTCTATTCTCTTCAAGAGTGGTTCCCTATGAGGGAACTGTTTGAAATGTAATCTTCACTTCCCATGCTGAAGTCTTTTACCACTGGACTAGACACCTCCAAATCTAGGAAATGTTGAAATTCTCCTGCTATTTAAAGCTCTTGTGGACTTGTGGAGTTATGGTTACTGTATTTGGCAACCAATCAGAGTTTTTCCTTCTTGACTCAGTTAAAAAGTTTCACATCTTAGGGTGCAGTCAGCCTTGTTTATACTTCACATTCTTTGATTGTTTCTGTATCTCAAAGAGGCATTGTCTTGTGATGTTGCTGTTTTTCATCCTTCATTCTTGAAGAGGACCAATGACATCAGAGGCATGTTGTATTGACTTGCAAGTGAATTGGATTTGAGTGAGGCAGAGCTGTGCAAAGTCACCAGCCTTACTCTCTCCTCCAGAGTCATGGAGTCCAGTGGCAAGACGTAAGTCAAGATGACTGGTGATGGCCCCGGATGCAGTGGGAGACCTTGCCCTTTTTAAGCTAAGGTATTTTCCAGTTCTCAGTTTGTCTGAGGCAATGCCCATTCAGTGATTAAAGGTTAGGTAAGAATTGAGACAAGAGATGGCCCAGTTAGCCTTCCCAAAGAATCAATCAGGTTGGAGAAAACCCTCAGAGTTTCTGGCAAGAACAGAAAACGATTGCTATCTGTGCTCTGTCTTGTGATAATGGTTTCATGGCATAAGACATCTTGTTAGTGGAGGTGGGGGGTTTGGAACTTCACTTGTTATAGTAATAAAAATGCCAAACAGTGCCTGAACTCAAATATTTAACATTCTAATATGGGAAAGGAACACATAGGGTGGAGTGGTGGACAGAGTAGAGTGTTTGGGTCTGGGAAGTCACCAGGATGGTGGGTGGGTCCATAGATAGTATTGCTTTTATTATAGTTGTCACAACTAGATATGAAAGGGAAAAGGTGAGAAGGGATGGGGAAAGTATGCATGTGGTGATTTCATGTGGACATACTGGGAGAGTACTGCTGTCGGTCTGGATCTGGTCTAGATATGGAGAACTCTCATAAATCAGGACCCTAGTGGGTCCCCATTCTACCTTCCATGGTGACAAATGTCCTTTGGGATATTTGGTGTCATAAAGTTTGTTTTTGGCATCGATTTCTAATTCTTCACTCCTCTGAACTTTGGGCATTCTCTCTGGCTGTCCCCCAGGCCTGGAATGTTCTCCGTCCTCCTCTCTAGCTATTGACTTCCCTGGCTTCCTTTAAGGCCCATCTAAAATCCCACCTTCTACAGGAAGCCTTTCCCAATCCCTCTTAATTCCAATGCCTTCTCTCTGTTAATTATTTCCTATTTACTTGCTCAGTAAATATTTATTTATATATTGTCATTAGATTGTAAGCACCTTGAAGGGAGGGACTCTCTTTTGCCTCATTTAAAAAAATTAATTTTAATTTATTTTGATTTATCAACAATCACTTCCATAGGCTTTTGAGTTTAAAATTTTTCTCCCCCTTCCTCCCCACCACCCTCCCCAAGACGGCACACAATCTGATATAGGCTATATATATGCATTCCTATTAAACATATTTTCACGTTAGTGATGTCAAAAGTAAGAATTAGAACCAATAGGAGGATCCACCAGAGACAGGGAACAAAACACAACAGAAGAAACAAATAGCAAATAGTCTGCTTCCATCTACATTCAGACTCCGTGGTTCTTTCTTCTTTGTGGATGGCATTTTCCATCCCGAGGCCTCTGGAGATGTCTTGGATCCTTCCATTGCTGGGAAGGGTTCAGTTTATCAGTATTCGTCATCACACAACATGGCTGTTACTGTGTACAACGTTGTCCTGGCTCTGCTCACTTCACTCTGCATCAGTCCACACAAGTCTTCCCAGGTTTCTCTGAAGTCCGCCTGCTCCTCATTTCTCACAGCACACTAGTACTCCATGATGTTCACACACCACGGCTTGCTCAGCCATGCCCCAGTGGCTGGGCCTCCTCTCAGTTCCCATTCTTGCGGCCCCCCCTCTGCCCTGAGCTGCTCTGAACACTCCTGTACACATGGCCCCTCTTCCCATCTGTCTGACCTCTCTGGGACACAGCCCTGCACGGGCCATTGCTGGAGCCTCTGTCTCTCGTCCCTTGGACTTAGCATAGTGTTTGGCACATAGTAGGCACCTAATAAATGTTTATGGATTATTAGTTGTTGGAGGGGGGAGAAGGTGGGTTTCTTCCTTCCTTCCCTCCTTCTTTTCTCCCTCCCTCTCTCCCTCCTTCCCTTCTTTCTTTCTTTCCTTCCTTCCTTCTGACCTTCTAGGAGGTCATCAATTACTTCAGGTTACTCACCACATCCCAGCTGACTGGAAGAGCTTGCACATGTTATCACGATCGTTCTACTGGATACAATTATCCAGGCAGTTCAATGGGGAAAAGCTAATTTTGTCTTAATGACCTGGTGGTTTCTGGCAAATGTGGTGGGGCCGGCTAAATTACGTAGAAAATGAGCTTCCCTCCTCATTTTGAATGTGGAGATATAACCGTGGCAGGTCTGTTCTTTTCCAAGGACAGTGATGAGGGTGAAACAGCATACAGAAACGATCAGTCACGTTCACATCTTTCCCATCCTCCAGACAGTCAGCTTGCCCTTCTCTTTCCGGCTGAGCTGGTGGGAGGCTTGGTTAACGGGGGGAAAAAAGCCAAGTGAAATGCAATTAAGACATTTATAGTGTTCTGAGTCAGCAAAAAGAGCCAGGGCTGGTGACTCAAATATCAGGGTCATGACCGGGATACTGAGTTATTACGCTCAGACCCAAGCCATCTGGTGTTCCCTTCCTTATCTATCTCTCCCAACAGAATCACTACTGGGGCATCAGCAGGGTGGCTGAGGTCAGTCAATCAACAAGCGTTTCTTAAGGTTCCACTACATGCCAGGCCCTCTGCTAAGTGCCAGTGCCCCTTGATTGATGGGTAGAGATAGAGAACTGAGAGCTAGCCCTTTCCTAGCTTCAGTGCTGTTATCTTGATTCCTGAACTCAACATTAAAAATAAGCAGATATTAGCATGGCCACTTTGTGCTGGGCACTATATTAGGCACTGGGGAATAAGAGATTCAAAGGAAAATGAAAAATGCATGTATTCGTTTGACAGTAGGGAAGACCAATACAGAACCATAATTCTGACGGAGCAGCTAGGTGGCACAGTGGATAGAGCACTGGGCTGGGATTCAGAAAGACACATCTTCCTGAATTCAAATCCAGCCTCAGACACTAACTAGCTGTATGACCCTGGGCAAGTCACTTAACCCTCTTTGTCTGTTTCCTCATCTGTGAAGTGAGCTGGAGGAGGACATGGCAAACCACTCCAGTATCTTTGCCCAGAAATGACCCAACACAGCAAAGTAATTCTGAGTAGAACTTGGGCATCTAGTATGATTTTACAGAAGAGGTGCTGCCCGAGCTGAGCCTTAAAGAAAGAAAAGGTTTGGGGGAGGGGACTCACCCCCCAGCTGCCCTAGAGTCACTTATCACCTCTTGCCTCCACTTCTGTGGTAGCCTCTCTCAGCTTTAAGTCATTCTCCAAGCCACTGCCAAGGTGCCATTGCAGAAGAACAGGTTTCACTGTGCCCTGCCAACCCTGCCGAAGAAGCTTCACTGGCTCCCTGGATACCTTTGGGATATAGCACATCCCCTTCTAGTTGGCATTAAAGTCCTTCGGGAGTGAACTCCAGACAACTTTTGCAAACTGATTAAACAGTCCTTGCCCTCATATCCTTTGTGACCCCCCAAACTGGCCTGTTTTGCTGCTCTACTTACGTGCAGTACAATTGAAGCAGCTGGATTGTGTGGTAGCTAGAACACTGGAGTTATAGTCAGGAAACCTGAGTTCAAATGTGCCCCAGACACTTAGCAAATTCTGTGACCCTGAGGCCACTTTACACAGTTTCCTAATCTGTAAAATGGGTATAAAATAGCACCCACCTCTCAGCATTGTTGTGTGGATCATATATTTCTAAAGTGCTTATCATGATGCCTGGCACATAGCAGGCACTAAACATTATTATTATATATTAATTATTGTGGTTATGATTATTTGATTTCATGTATCCCTCTTGCCTGGAATGCAGGAATGCCTTCTCTTGGGATTCCAGATGCTTTCCAGGTTTTTGCTGCCTCCTTTCAGAGGCTTTTCCCGACTCCTTCAGCTGTTGGTGGACACCCACTCCCCACCCCCGCCCCACCAGAGTCCTCTGTGTTTCTTTTTCTGCATCCTCTATTTACTTATGTGTGCCCATGGTGGATGGGAGCTTCTCCTTCTGCCCCTCTCTGTCGGGATCACAGCTTGATGGGGATCTGGATGTGGGCAGCTGGAGGAAACACCTGCATCTGGGAGATTGCTATGTCAGCTGCTTGTGTCTCATGGGTATTCTCAGATTCGCAGAAGGCATAAAGCTGAGGGGGATAGCTAATGTGCTGGATGACTGCCAGAGTTAAAGAAGATATTGGCAGGCTAGAACACTGAGCCCAAGCAAGGAAGAACATTTTTATAGCGATATATGTAGAGTCTTATACTTTGATACCAAACTGTATGCCCAACCAAAAAAAGAAAAAAACAGCCCTCCCCACCTTCACGAGTCCAAGGTAGGGGAGGCATGAAAAAAAGATCTGGGAGTTTTAGTAGACCACAAGCTCAATAGGAGTCAGTGGCGGCTGACGTGGTTGATGCGACCTCAGGTTAAGAGAAACACAGTGGCCAGAAATAGGAGGCACTAAGTCCCACTGTGCTCTGGACTGGTCAGACCTTCTGTTGTTTTGGGATCTCTGCTGAGTAGCACATTCTTGAAAATATATCGATAAGCTGGAAAGTGTCCAGAATAGGGCAAACAGGATGGTCAAAGGCTTTGGATTCATTCATATAAGGACTGGGTGAAAGAATTTCAGATGTTTAGTCTGGGAAAGGAAAAACAGAGAGGACATTACAGCTATTGAAAAATATTCAATCAAGGGGCAGGTAGGTGACCCAGTGGATAGACCACCAGCCCTGGAGTCAGGAGGACCTGAGTTCAAATGTGGCCTTAGACACTTACTAGCTGTGTGACCCTGGGCAAGTCACTTAACTCGATTGCCTAAAAAAAAAAGAAAAGAGAAATATTCAATCAACTGTCCCTTGGAAGACAAAGTAGACTTGTATTTCTTGGCCTTAGAAGGTAGAAGATAGATAGAGTGATGAGTCAAAGTTATAAAGAGGTGTCAACCTGTTGGAAGGCAAAACTTCCAGGAATAAGAGTTCCTGATTGCTCCGTCTTTCTCCATGTGTATCTCCCCCAAGCATCTGGAAACAGCTCAGTAAGTCCCCTATGAAGACCTGCAGCACCATGCTCAGCCTTCTCTCAGCCAACTGGGAGTCATGCCTTTCTCTGTGGGAACGTGAAGCACCACCCCAGGCATTCAGTTAGTGTTGTAAAATCTGCATACAATGCACACTCGTGATGGCCAGGGCCTTCTTTTGCACATATTGTAGTATCTTGTCCATAGTAAACTTTATTAAATTTATATTGAGTGGAACTGAGTGGAATGATCTTCACTGGGTCCTATAGCCTGGGAATCAACCTTCCTGTTGAGTGGCAGCAAGTTGTAGGTATAGGATGCTGGAAGACCTGGGTTTGAATCCTGGCCAACATGCATACTTGTGTGACCCTGGAGAAGTCATTCAACTTTCCTCAATTCCAGCATCCTCATCTGTAAAATGTGGATAATACCTGCAGGGCCCACCTCCCAGGGCTATTGCGGGGCTCAGTTAAGCTCATGTACACGAAGGACTTTGTAATTGAAGAGCTGCTCCATAAAGTAGGATCAGTTCACCTCATTCTGTCGATGAGTCCCTCCTCCCTCAGTTAAGCTGGTTCTCTTCTGGCAGAAGACAAAAGAGAGACATGAAATATTAAGAGAAAATTCAAACAGAAACTGAGCACCCTGCAGAGACATTTCTCTGTGTCAGTATCTGTAATTTGGTGCTGCCCTCTGGCTCGGAGCACTCTTCAACAAGGCCAGGAGCCTCTCATTTTGGCAATAAAGCAACAGAGAGTGTTATTACCACTCCACTGCCGGCAATGAAACTCTCCCCAACAGGCACTTTAGAGCTCATGGCTGGATTAAGAAGTGCTAGTCACAGGCAATATACTTGGGTTTCAGGAACAGAATCCTCTTTAAGTCAGATGAAATAGTGAGGGGAAGCTCAGATAGCGGGAAGTCGTGATAGATGCCGGTTTATATCTATTCATCCCATTCGGTGGAACTGTGGGAATCTCCAAAGCAGATCTTGTTTACCTAGGTAGGAGGCCCATGTGATCCTTCTCTAGGGACTTCTAAAGGTCCATTAATGAAATCTTCAATTATTACCAGATAGAAGAACAAAACTTGCACCCTATTTAAGTACCACATAGTGGACAGGGAAGACAGCAGCACTGTTGGAACCATGCCCCAAAATATCTGGGTAAAATGGAAGAACGTGGGCTTAGCTGAAATTTGGTACCCAACTCACCAAGTATCCAGGTGTTTCTAAGCAGCCACGTGGGGAAGGAAGGCTGATTTCTCCTCACTGTGAGCACAACACTGCTGAGGGTGGCAGTGGGGGATGGGTGAAGCTGTTGGTAAGGGGTGGGATTTGGAGTTTGCTATTTCCATCTCTTCATGTTTCTCCTAGGGATTCCCCGAGCAAATCATAGCCTGAATTTGTCACTGAAGTGACAACCTTGGTGACCTTTGGGACCATTTAACCCAGGGTGGAGAATCTGTGGCCTGAAGGCCACACGTGGCCTTCTAGGTCTTTGGGTGAGACCTTTTGACTGAGTCAAAGTTTTACAGAATAAATCCTTTTATGAGGGGGATTAGTTCTGTGAAGTTTGGATTCAGTCCAAGGGCAGCACTTGAGGACCTAGAGGGCCACATGTGGCCTCAAGGCTGCAGGTTCCCCACCCCTGAACCCATTGTATGGAATGGAATAAACATTTGTTAGTCACTTCTATGAGCAAAGCAGAATTGTAGTCCCTTGAAAATGAGATGGGCAGATTTAGACATCTCCATTTCAAATGTTCATATGGGCTATTTATGCTTGACCTCTTTTTGTGCTTTAAAAGTCTATCAATAACATACATATTCACCAAATGGTCTGAAGAGTCCCGTTAAACAGTCCTTCTGTCAAGCTCCATTGGCTTAGAACTCTCTAATGAGGTCTATGGCCACGGAAAGTAGAACTCATGGTGGTTTGGGGTGATCTTCATTCTTCTGACTTCACTAATCTTTTAACTGGTGATGGAAAGGAGTCCATTTTCATCAGCTGTGTCTACAATCTTACAGATCACTGGCTATTCTACCCCAACAATGTACTGGTGGGAATGAGGCTCTAACATATATACAGTGACAGCATGAAGTGATTCTGATTCTTTACATTTTGATTTTACAGTGTCCTGTAAATATGAGCCTTCTGAACTCACATGGGTCTCATCAGCCACAGTCAGCCACACTGTACCTTGACCCCAACACAATGATGTCACATCAGCCACCCAACCAACCACGTGCCAGGCACCGTGTGAAGAGCTTTACCAATGTAATCTCATCTCATCCTCACACCAGCCTTGGGAGGTACGTGCTAATTTTCATTTTTATAGTTGAGGAACTGAGACAGATGGGTTAAGTGACTTTGCCAGGGTCACACAGCTACTGTGTGTCTGAGGCTGGATATGAACTCAAGTCTTCCTGACTCCAGACCCAGCCCTCTATCCACTCTGCCACTTAACTATGTGAGGACTGGGAGCGGTAAAGGAGTGTCAAGAAAATCTTGGAAGCTGTTTTTGGATTCATTCTCTGATAAAGAGAAAAAGAGAGATTTGAAGGGTAGAAATATATACTTGCAGAGAGAGAGATCAGCTTTTTCATTTCTGTCTCTACTTTCCAGGCTGCTTGCAGCTCTCACAACTAGATCAATTCAAAAAATTTTATGACATTCCCAAGTGCCCACTGTGTGGCAGCTAGGAGACATTAGTAGGTAGAGAGCTGGCCTTGCAGTCAGGAAGACCTGAATTGGAATCCTGCATCATAGACTGACTTTTGTGTGAGCCTGGGCAAGTCCTTTCTGCTCAGCCTCAGTTTCCTCATTTTTGAAATGATATTTCCTACTTCACAAAATTGTTGTAAGAATCAATGGAAGTATGCCTGAAGTGCTATAGAAAAGCTACTGCTATTGTTGTTGTTGTTTTAATGTATGTGTTTGTGAGGTGGCGAGGAGACTGGCCAGTGAGACTAGTCCTTGAGTCCTGTAAGTGTGTGTGGTAAGCTGAGCTTGACACAATCCACTACATGGAATTCAGGACACACACACACACACACACACACACACACACACACACACACGCTATGAGTGTTTCTTGCACACTAAACATGTGGTGAGAAAAGACTTTCTCATTGACCTTTCAGCCAAAGCTAAACAGGCACAAAAAAGGCCCAAATACCTAGACTTCCTGTTCCTTCCTGTCTGGTTGCATTAAATAGAAGAAGTATTTTATTTACATGTGTATATACATTGTGTGTGTGTGTGTGTGTGTGTGTGTGTAAACACATAATATATGTATATATGGGGCAGCTAGGTGGTACAGTGGATAGACTGATCAAATCTAGCCTCAGACACTAGCTGTGTGATGCTGGGCAAGTCATGTCACCCTTTTGCCTCAGTTTCCTCATCTGTCAAATGAGCTGGAGAAGACAAAGGCAAATCACTCCATTATCAAACCCCAAACAGGGTTTTGAAGAGTTGGATGTGACTGAAAAATGGCTGAATACTACCAGTACTACTACTACTACTACTACTACTAACTACTATTACTACACACACATACACACACACACACACACATACACATGTCATCTGTACAAATAGAAATTCTTGGTTTCACCTTTTACCTTTTTCTGTTCTACTTTGCTTGTGGAAATGTTCTTTTTTGACTGTATAAGTTCAAAATAGTACATTTTAGGCAAAAAGAAAAAAAAAGAATTCAGGGTTAGCTTTTACATCATGGTGGGGCATCCTACACAGAGTTCCATAAGCCCCCTGGAGCTTAGTTACAATACCATTTTCTTCAGGAAATCTCCCAATTTTCCCAGATGGTAATGACCTTCGCTCCCCAAAGTCACATGGTGTTTTATATCTTTCATACGCACAGATATATTTTATTCTACGACGTATCAGGCATTTGTCCTCCAGGAACTCACAGCCTGTTTGTAGGGCACAAGATCAGTCTTCTAAACATTATCTCCCCTAGCATTAGCATCAACCAAGTGCTTTCTAAGTACATGCCCTAATTTGTAACATTTGCCAACCTCATAGATGTAAATGCCTACACTGAAAATTGGATAATCTCTCCTCCAGGCTAGATTTGAGACTCCAGCACCCCACTGCCCACACCCCAAATTGCATTTTGCCAATTGTGAACACACACACATATACACGTATTGTGTATGTGTATTGTGTACATATATGCACACACAACACACACATACATACATACATACACACATACATACATACATACATACATACATACATACATACATACATACATACATACATACATGTTGTCTCCCCTGCCTAGATTATAAGCCTCCTGAGCAAAAGCAGTATGGCTTTTGCCTGTGTGGCCCCAGTGCCCACCTCAGGGTTTGGTACTTAAGAGATCCTTGTTGGCTCTGTATATATTATCTCATCTGACCTCTCCAGCCATGCTTTTGAAGCAAACACTGCTACAAATTGTCCCCATTTTATAGATTTGGGAACCAAGCTCCAAGAGATTAAGTGACTTGCATGGACCTCATAGCTAATAAATTCTGGATGGGGGATTTCCTGACTCTTAAGCCCTGCCCTCTGCCCACTCCCACATTGCTCTCTAGCTTTTAAGTCCACAACATCCACTGGACTTAACCCCCTGGGTGCTCTCCTTAATGGGCTGGCCCAAACCCTCACTGCTGCTACTACCTCTTTTGCTTGATGTAAGTGAACAGATGTAAAGGGCCTTGTCAACAAGAAGAGGGGGGTGGGGCCAAGCCCTTGTCTCCAAAGGGCAATGAATTATTTATGGCCTTGCAGCACAATGCCCTAGGACTGGGCTCTGGAGTGTATTTTGTGAGAATAGTGAAGATTGGGGTAACCTGAGCCTGAACTGCAGCATCAGTCTCTTAGTTGGAAGGGGGAAGTGTTCCCTCAGTATAACCTCCTTGGGGAGCAGTCCAAGACTGACACATCACCCATAGCGTAACCCTGGCAACAAAAAGATGGTTTAGATCCCCCGTTTTAGAGTGTTTGAAACCCCCATCTGTTATTGGGATGATTAAAACTCTCCGTCCTGATTGAACATACTACAGACATGAGAATTTGGTTTCGCTCTGTTTGGGGCTGAGCTTCTTCACATCTTTTCATTTACACCTTTTCGAAAGGAAAATGGTCTGCAAACTAACCTCTGAGTCACCAGGTAGAAGAAATGCAGATTTCTAAATCACGAAGGACCAAAAACACAGAAACAGGCAGAAACTTAGGTTGCTATTAGGAGGATACGCTTGGTCTGCCTGGCTCCAGAGTGCAGCATTGAATGGCAGATCTCAGCACAACCTAAGGAAAACGTTTCCTAACAATGAAAGCTGTCCGAAAATTCAATTTAAAATGAATTAAGTACCTGATTGAATTAAATACCTGTTATGTAGGCATTATGTTACATCTTGGGGAAAGAAAGGAGGGGGAGGGAACAGGCATTTAGTAAGCTCATGCTATGTGTCAGGGACTGTGCTAAGTGCTTCATGAATATCTCATTTGGTATTTCTACCAAATTCAATAGAAAGACAATAGCAAATAGTTCTTACCTACAAGGATGAGTTACCATTAGCTTTTCTGTATGTGTATAGACAAAAACATAAGATCTTTTAAACAATAGGGAAAATTTAATGTAACTTTGATAAATTGGGGAACTGTTTATTTACCCATAGCCAAGACAAAGTAAAAAGCTCAAGTTCAAACACTTATTTCAATATACTATCACAAGACAAATCTATTCATCATTATTATTCAAATGGAACAAGTCCTGGTCCATGTCAAATTGTGGGAGAGTGGAAAGATCACAAGTCAGAGGGCCAGAGTTCAAATCTCAATTGTTTTATTTACAACCTGTGTGACCTTGTGCATGTCACTGAACTCCTATAGGCAGGGGTATGCTGGAGCCAACTCTGACCAACCTACAAGATAGATTGTTGAAATTTCAGCATAAGCATTTACACCTTGGAAATCTGCAAATGCAAAAAATTCATGCTTGACTTATTGTTTTGTTGATTATATAGATTTAAGCAAGTGATGAAGAAAATGTTAATGCAGGTTAAGTGAAAAATACGTTTTGCATATATTTCTTAGGAGAGTCACTTGTTAAATATTTGCTGGAAGCCTTTGTTCTCTTATCTGTAATATGAGGGGAATGGATTAGGTGACATCTAAGCTTCCTTTCAGATCAAAATCTATGATCCTAAGATCCATTCATATTTAGAAATGTGTAGATCTTTAAAATAAAAAGAGAATTACTTTTATAAATTGGTCAAGTGAAAAATAAGGCCTTTACTTTATATATTTCAGAATGGTCAGAAATATTCCAAATTGGGAAAATTTTAAAATATTTTTTCTCTTATGTTCATTATCCATACTTTTAATTTTTTAGGACTGCAGGTACTGTATCTTTCTGGATCAGACTATGAATTTGAGGACATCACTTTAATTTATTTAGACTATTCAGCTTTTTTTAAAAAAAATCTACCTCATAAAAATGAATGCTGAAAACTAAAAATAAAGAAATAAATAAACCCCACCAAATTGTGAGTTTCAGGAGAAAATGTGTTAAGATAGAATGCATTGATTTAATTTCTATCATTAATTTCTTCATGTATATCAAACACCCTTCCAAGTATTTTTGCATGAGAAAATGAACAAATTTCTCATCGATATAGAAATGCGCTTGGCTCCACTTTCATTGGCCACAGAGGTTTGCAGAGTTTCCCTTTTCATACACTTATTTTTTTTTTCTCATGAATTTGAATATTCTGCTAACAAAAAGCAGGGGGAAAAAGATCTCCAAGTTCCTCACTCATATTTCTTGATACAAGTGACTGTAAAGCATGCAATGTGCCCAAATTCCATAAGGGCCACATTTTAAATTATTGCTTATAGATCTGCATTTTGGCTTGGCATCAGTCTAGATCTGTCAGTGCAGAGTGCAGTAGAATTCTCCCACATTACGCTCCTTTCATGTAAAAATCCATCAATCACAGCAAACATTTGGCATGCATGGGAACTGTCTTGCATATGCTTAGTTAAATCTCCAATGAATAGAATGCCATTGCCCCGGGAAAGGCCTTGCCTCCCTGCCTTCCTGATTGATGCCCATCTTCACCTTACATCTATGGTGACTTGGTGTTTGCTGGTTTGGCATTCCTGGGGGTTCCTGGGACAGGCTGCCTGCCCTTTGGGATGGCCAATGAGTCCTGAGTGATTTGGTACTTCCAGGTCCTCTCCCACCTCTTCTCACATATTTAATAAAATGGTTAGACCCACCTTACGTGTATGTATGTGAGTACGTATATGTGCATAAATGCACACATATATACATGTGTGTATATACTCATATATGTACTCACATGTACATATTTACATATACATACACATATTTGTACAGATGCTCCCATGATGCTCCCAAATTCTTAGTGCAGTTTTAAGCTTATAGAGGCTCAAATAACCCTTACATAAGCTAATGTAAGCCTTAATAAGCTTAAAGCTACACTAAGAACTTTGGGATTCCATGGATGGATGGATATTATAGTATGTGTTTATATATACATAGTACTCTATATATGTATGTATGTATGTATATATATATATATATATATATATATATATATATATATGTGCATGTGTGTGTATGTATGTACATAAAATCTTTCTGCAGAGTACTACTAATGTTACTTCTAAATACTATACTATACAAAGGCCCAGCCTTGGACTGAAGCCGGTTGCCTTCTTATCTCTCTCTATTCTCTTCCTCCCCCAATCTTTCCATCTCAAATCCTTTCTTTACACCCCCTCCATATTAATTATCCTAAAATCTCATTGAGAAGTCCCACTGAGGCAGTTAGATGGCACAGCAGATAGAGCATTGTGTCAAAAAGAACTGAGTTCAAATCTGGTCTCAGTCAATTCACCTCTGTTGTCTCAGTTTCCTCATCTGTAAAATTGGGATAATAACATCTACTTCCCAGGATTGTTGAGAGGATCAAATGGGATAACATTTGTAAAGTGCTTAACACAGTGCCTGGCACACAGTAGGCACTAAGTAAATGCTTTTTCTTTTCCCTTTCCCCTACTGCCTGGCTGCCATTTAAGACCCTTCACAATCTGGTCTGAATCCAACTTTCATTGCCACAGATCTTAATCCATGACAGGCCAAAATGCAGAGCTAGAAGCGATCATTTTAAATGTCTCATCTTGGACAATTTGGACCCTTTGAATGCATTCATTTTTAAAACAAAAATATGCTTCTTGTATGCAGAGCACGGTCTTAGGAGTCTGCCTGCTTAGCCGTCCTTGGCAGTCTCATGATTAATAGCTAATTCCTTCTAGCTGTTTGGAATGGGGGAGGGGCAGATAATAACTTGTATTTTTGTCACTAGGCCCCACCCAAGAAAGTGGTCACACATTGATTGGATTAGGGTGTTTTAATAGGACAGGGTTCACTTGATACAAATTTGAATCTCCTGGGACAAGAGAAAACACTTCTACTGACCTTTGCATCTGCTGGTATTTGGAAGACACATCAGAAAATGAACTAGACAGAGGACCTGAGAAGAAGGCTGGAGGAAATGTGTGAGCTGGCTGTAGGTGGACCAGTGAGATTAGAAACTTAAAGAATTGTCTTCTCTCTTCTCATCTCCTCTCCTCTCCTCTTCCCTCCTCCTCTTCCTCCTCCTCCTCCTCTCCTCCTCCTCTTCTTCTCCTCCTTCTCCTCTCCTTCTCCTCTCCTCTCCTTCTCCTTCTCCTTCTCCTTCTCCTTCTCCTTCTCCTTCTCCTTCTCCTTCTCCTTCTCCTTCTCCTTCTCCTTCTCCTCCTCCTCCTCCTCCTCCTCCTTCTTCTTCTTCTTCTTCTTCTTCTTCTTCTTCTTCTTCTTCTTCTTCTTCTTCTTCTTCTTCTTCTTCTTCTTCTTCTCCTCCTCCTCCTCCTACTTCTCTCTCTCTCTCTCTCTCTCTCTCTCTCTCTCTCTCTCTCTCTCTCTCTCTCTCTCTCTCCTCTCCTGTCACCTTCTCTCCTCTCCTTGACACTCCTCTCCCTCTCCCTCTCCTCTCCCTTCCAGTACTCTCCTCTCATCTTTCCTCCTTTCCTCTCCTCTTCCCTCCCCTCCTCTCCTCCATCCCTTGCTCTTTCCCTTTCAGTTGATGGAGCACCTAACTTCATCTTGGCTATCATGCACTTCTCTGATGGCTTTACTCCTGGCTTCAGTGGCTTAGGACAGATAGCTAGGATAAATGGTCTCCAGGAAGACATGTATATCACATAGCCTTTGGGTTACTATTAAGAACGTATATTCTCATCTTATACTGGATTTGAATGCTTGCTATTGAACCAGGAATTTCCCCTAATAATCCAGACTTTTGATGATTCTCATTAATTATTTCAGTGCCCTGAGCAAAACATGCACTTATTTAATAGGGTCCTCTATACCAGTGGCAAAAATTCCTGGGTGAAAAGATTCTTGGCCCTCAACACATTTGGTGCATTATTTACAGACACATGGTAAAAGGATTCTGGGAGTTAGATAATTGATGGAGAAAGCTGGGCAGCCATGTTAACAATTGGGTCCAAGGTTGAAGGAGGTGTAATGATTAGACAAGACATGGTTTCTGGCCTCATGAATTTACATTCAAGTAGATGGATGAGACTTCACCAGAGATATTTAAAGATCACAGATTTAGAACTGGAAAGGACCAGGTCACTGTTTTTGTTCACTTGTTTCAGTCGTGTCTGACTCTTCACGACCCTGTTTGGGGTTTTCTTGGCAAAGAGACTGGAGTGGTTTGCCATTGCCTTCTCCAGATCATTTTGCAGATGAGGAAACTGAGGCAAACTGGGTAAAGTGACTTGCCCAGAGTCACACAGCTAGTAAGTGTTTAAGGCCATATTTGAACTCACGAAGATGAGTCTTCCTGACATCAGGCCCAGCACTCTATGCACTGTGGTGCCACCTAGCAGCCCATAGAGCTCATTTAGTATATAACTCCTTTATTATGCTGCAATGAGGAAATGGAGTCCCAGTATAATGAAGTTACCTAGTCTAGCTCACACAGACAGCAAATGGCAGAGCAGGAATTTGAACCCCTGGGCTCAGACTGCCAGTCCAGGGCTCCTCACATTCTGTGGTGCATGAGAAAGACATTCAAAATAAAATGCTGTGAGGGAGTGCTGCAGGGGAAGGAAAAACATTTGAAGAGGAGGCATTTGAATTGGCCTTGAGAGAGTGAAGAGAAGTTTTTCAGCCACTGACAGAGGCTATTCCAGTCATGAAGGTAGGGCGATGCTGGAGCTAGCCTGAAGCATCTCCCAAGAGCTGAGTGTTAAATTTCAGTGTGAGCATTTATACTTTGGAAATCTACAAATGCTACAAATCAGGACCTGGTTTTCTTTTAACTGCCAAGACTTAATAAAATGATAAAGAAAATGTTACTAATGTAAATGAAACTTAAAAGCATGTCATGAATATATCTCCCCCCAGAGATCTGCTTGTTAAACATTTCCAGCACACCTGTGTAGAGAGAATAACTTGAAGAAGCCCATGGGTAGGGTTAGGAGGCATGATGTATTTACAGACCAGAGGGAAGTCCAGTTTGGCAAGGCCAGAGGGCATGAAGAATCATTATATCTGCTAAAATTGCAAATGGATGGGAGCAGATTGTAGAAGAGCTTTAATGAAAGAGGGAGAACCACATGATCATCTCAATTGATGCAGAAAAAGCTTTTGACAAAATACAACACCCATTCCTATTAAAAACACTAGAGGGCATAGGAATAAATGTAGTCTTCTTTAAAATGATAAATAGCATCTACCTAAAACCTTCAGCAAGCATCATATGTAATGGGGACAAGTTAGAAGCATTTCCAGTAAGATCGGGGGTGAAACAAGGATGTCCATTATCGCCACTGTTATTCAATATTGTACTGGAAACCTTAGCTTTAGCAATAAGAGAAGAAAAAGAAATTGAAGGCATTAGAATAGGCAAAGAAGAAGCAAAGCTCTCACTCTTTGCAGATGATATGATGATGTGCTTAGAGAATCCTAGAGAATCAAGTAAAAACTACTTGAATAATAAACAACTTTAGCAAAGTTGCAGGCTATAAAATAAATCCACATAAATCATCAACATTTCTATATATTACCAACAAAGCCCGACAGCAAGAGAAATTCCATTTAAAGTTACTGTAGACATTATAAAATATTTAGGAGTCTACCTACCAACACAAACGCAGGAACTATATGAACACAATTAAAAAACACTTTTCATATAAATAAAGTCAGATCTAAATAATTGGAAAAACATCAGTTGCTCATGGGTAGGCTGAGCTAATATAATAAAAATGAGAATTCTATCTAAATTAATTTACTTATTCAGTGCCATACGAATCAAACCACCAAAAATTATTTTATAGAGCTAGAAAAAATAATAACAAGAGTCATTTGGAAGAACAAAAGGTCCAGAATATCAGGGAACCAATGAAAACAAATGCAGAAGAAGGTGGCCTTCCAGATCTTAAATTGCATTCTAAGGGAGCAATCATCAAAACTACTTGGTACTGACTAAGAAGTAGAGTGGTGGATCAGTGGAATAGGTTAAGTATGCAAGACATAGTAGTCAATGACTACAGTAATCTATTATTTGATAAACCCAAAGATGCCAGCTTCTGGGATAAGAACTCACTATTTGATAAAAATTGCTGGGAAAACTGGAAAAGAGTATGGCAGGAATTAAGCATAGCCCAAAATGTTACACCATATACCAAAATAAAGTCAAAATGGGTTCATGATTTATATATAAAGGCTGATGCAATAAGCAAACTGGGAGAGCAAGAAATAGTTCATCTGTCAGATTTATGGAGAACAGAAGAATTTATGACCAAACAGGAACAAAGGACATCGTGAAATGCAAAATGGATAATGTTGATTATATTAAATTGAAAAGTTTTTGCACAAAGACAATGCAACCAAGATTAGGAGGGAAGCAGAAAACTGGGAAAGAATTTTTACAACCAGTGTCTCTGATAAAGGCCTCATTTCTAAAATATATAAAGAACTAAGCCACATTTATAAGAATGCAAGTCATTCCCCAATTGAAAAAATGGTCAAAAGACATGAACAGGCAGTTTTCAGATGAAATTAAAGCCATCTATAGTCATATGAAAAAATGCTCTAAATCAGATTAGAGAAATGCAAATCAAAACAACTCTGAGGTACCACATCACACCTATTAGATTGGCCAACATGACAAAACAGTAAAATGATAAATGCTGGAGAAGATGTGGGAAAATTGGAACACTAATGCATTGTTGGTGGAGTTGTGAAATGATCAACCATCTTGGAGAGCAATTTGGAACTATGCCCAAAGGGCTATAAAAATGTGCATACCCTTTGACCCAGCAATAGCACTTCTCAGGCTGTATCCAAGAGAGATCATAAAAATGGGAAAAAAGACCCATATGTATAAAAATATTTATATCAGCTCTTTCTGTGGTTGCAAAGAATTGGAAATTGAAGGGATGGCCATCCATTGGGGAATGGCTGAGCAAGTTGTGATACATGAATGTGATGGAATACTATTGCGCTATAAGAAATGATGAGCAGGCAGACTTCAGAAAAACCTGGAAAGACTTATATGGACTGATGCTGAGTGAAGTGAGCAGAACCAGGAGAACATTGTACACAGTAACAACCCCACTGTGTGACGATTAATGTTGATAGACTTAGCCCTTCTCAGCAATGCAAGGACCTAAGACATCTCCAAAAGTCTCATGATGGAAAATGCTCTCCACATCCAGAGAAAGAACGATGAAGGCTCAATGCAGATTAGAGCACGCTATTTGCTCCTTTTTTTCCCTTCTATTTTGTTTTGTTTCCTCTTTTCTTTGGTTCCTCCTATTGGTTGTAATTCTTCCTTACAACATGACCATTGTGAAAATATGTTTAGTAGGAATGTGTACGTAGAGCCTATATCAGATTGCATACTCTCTTGGGGAGGGGAAAGGAGGAAGGGGGAGGGAATTTAAAACTCAAAGGCATATGCAAATGACTGTTGAAAGCTAAAAATAAATTAATAAAAAAAAAAAAGAAAGAGTGAGGAATCTCGGAGTATACCTTAATGGGGTAAGGATTTTTGATTTTGTAGACACGGGAGGTCCTCCCATCAATCAGTACCACCATGTTCTAGCTTAGTAGCTAACCTCTGAGAGTTGCTATGGCCTAAAATGATACATTATCCTGCAGCTCGATATGGAGGAGCCTCCCTCAGCCTAGAAAGATTGGTTCTTGGTTGAGAGACATTTGTGCTGATGTTGGATTCACTCATTGCCTTTCTGGCCAAGGATTCTCCTTTGATGCTGGCCAAATGCAGATCCCACCTGCAGAAATAGTGAAACAATTGAAATAAGCAGGAGGTTTTGAGGGGGAAAGATGGTAAGTTCACTTTGGAACATGTAGAGTGTGAGCCACTGTCAGGTCCCATATATAGAGAAATACTGGAGGCAGTTGGGAATGTGGCTCTAGAGCTCAGGAGAGAAGTCAGGACCAGAGATAGAAGCTTGATAGCATTTCTAGCCTTTTAGGAGTTACTTCAGTCAGGACGAGTTCCTTGTTGCCCTCAAGACAAATACACATTCCCAGCTCTGCTTTTGCTTACCTCATTGCTTACCTCAATCTAGCTGTCTGGTGGAATCTTCTTGTATGTGTTGAACCTGTTTTTTATCTTAATGATTCCTTAAGACCCAGCTTCATCTCTACCTCCTCTTTGACCTCTTCCTTAAGCATGCAGTGAGCCCCTTATGGTTTTTTTTTTGTTTTTACCATTCATTGGGTGCATATCTAACATCTCCAAGTGCCTGTTGGACATCTAGATATCTCATAGGCTTCTTAACTTCAACATATTCCAAACTGAGCTCATTACCTTTACCTTCCAACCTTCCCCTCTTCCTGACTTCTGTATTGAGGGGATCACCTAGTCCCCGGCTCCAAACCTAGGTGTCATTCTTAATTCTTCACTTTCCCTCAGCCGCCATATCCAATCAGTGCTCAAGTCCTGCTATTTATACCATTGTAACAGTTCTCCTAACATACCCTGCTGTTGGCTCTTTCTCTGCCTTCACCAGTGGCTCCCTATCGCTTCCAGGATCAAATCTGAAATCTTCTGTTTGTCATTCAAAGGCCCTTCAAAACCTGAACCCTTGATTACTTTTCCAGTCTTTTAATACCTTACTCTTTGGCACGCATTCTGTGTTCCAGTGACATTGGCTTCTTGCTGTTCCTTGAGTAAGACCCTCCACCACCCAACTGCTTGCATTTTCACTGGCTGTCCCTTCTGCCTGGAGTGCACTCCATCCTTATCACTGTCTTCCTTCAGGTTGCTGCTAAAACACACCCCTCTGTAAGAAGTCTTTCCTGATACTCCTGTGGTCATAAGAACCAACTTCCCTTCTCAATGCTAGTGTCTTCCTTCTAAGATCCGCTCCAACTTATCCTGTTTGTAGCTTGTTTGCACATTCTCTCTCTCTTTGGCCAGTGAGCTTCTTAACAGCAGACTCTCTGTTTTTCTTGAACACTCAGCACATAGCAGGTGCTTGATAAGTCCTTACTGACGTGAATGATCACATACTGTCAAGGACTGGGAGATAGTTTTTCTTATTGTCGACCTTTTCTCCTTGACTCGATATTATGCTCTTTGATGGAAAAACCACTGTTTGATTTTTGGTGTTGCGTCTTCAAGTCCCAAGCAGAGGCTTTGTGTAGAGGTTTTCAATGAATATTTCTTCCTCATTTATACCCCTGGGGAGCTCTAGCTCCCTTCATGGCTCAGCTCTGATGCCCCTTTCCTCAAGAGGCATTCTCTCTCTCTTTTTAAAGAGGCATTCTTGATCCTCCTGTCCCCAATGATTAGTGTTTGCCTTTTCAAAATTACTTAGCATATAGTTTGATTTTTATGTGTGGATATTCTTACTCAGTTGAATGTAATCTCCTTGAGGTCAGGGATGGTTTTATTTATATATTTATAAACACACTGAGAAGTATAGTAATTAGCACATGGGAAGCACGAAGGGGGTACGTGTGCTGGTAAATATTTAACATTTGAAAAAAAGGCCCCAGACACACTTCTCAGTTTAATCTACATAATTAATTTTTTTCTCCAGCACTTTATTAAGTTTAGAAGTCGACAAAACAATGAATCAAGCTTTGATTTTTCATTTGCTAATTTCCAAGGTGTAAATTCTCATATGATAAGTTAGCAATGCACCATCACCATTGAGTTTGAGCTGGCTTCCCCAGAACCACTTCATAAACACATGTTGAGTTGAAGTCCTTAATTGGGAGTATGTTTGTGACAATAACTCTTATCTTGGGGTTCAGAAACTCAATCTCACAAGTAAAATATAGGAAGGATTGTGGCCAGGAAGCATTTCCTTTTCTGGAAGACAATTTGGGAGATTTGTACATTGTAAACTCAGCATGCGTCAGTAGTTTGGCAACAAATAAAGTTAGTATAACGTTAGGTCAAGTTAAGAGAGGCATGCCATTTGTTGTTGTTTGGTTATTTCAGTTGTGTGTGACTCTTCATGACTCCATTTGAGGTTTTCTTGGCAGAAATACTGAACTGGTTCATTTCCTTCTCCAGTTTGCTTTATATATGAGGAAACTGAGGCAAATAGAGTTAAGTGACTTTTGCCCAAAGTCACATAGCTAATAAGTGTCTGAAGCCAGATTTGAATTCAGAAGGAGGAATTTTCCTGACTGCAAGCCCAGCCCTCTATCTACTGTACCACCTAGCTGCCCCAGGTATACCATACAGAATCCCAGAGATCATTGGGTAATCCTGTGCTAAGGCACATAGAGAAGAAAGGGGACAAGAATTTATTAAGCGTCTCCTATGTGCCAGGCACTGTGCTAAGTGCATCACAAATATTATCTCATTTTATCTGCACAATCAAACTGGGAGGTAGGTATTGCCATGGTCTACATTTTACAATTTAGGAAACTGATACAGGGGTGAAGTCACTTACCCGGCTACTAAATGTCTGAGGCTAGATTTGAACTCAGTTCTTTCTGGCTTTAGACCTAGTGCTCTATCCACTGTGCTGCCTAGCTGCCACAATGGGATTTCTCAATGAAATTTTAGGTAATTAATATGGAAAAAAGAATAGGAGGGGGGAAAGATTCTATGTAAGATAAGCACTTTTACTACGTCCCCTGTGCTGTGCTAGGGCACACAGCGAAAGCAAAAACAAATTTTGTTTTCAAGGAACTTATGTTATAGTTGGGCTGTACAAGACATGGCAGCCAGGGCAGCCTCTTTAGGACTGGACAATTCCAAGGAGAGTGAATGGAACCATAGGCGATTAGATTGCTCTACACTTTTCAAGAGTAAGGACAGAGTTGTCCTTAGCACTGCTTACTAAAACTATTCCTTTCCAATAGGATCCCTATAGTATTCATCACATTGGCTATGAATCATTTGTTTGGCACTTGCTTCCAGACCACAGCCACCATCTTTATTTCTATTGTGGAGAATAAGAGACTGAGACTTTTGAGAGACTTGCACCTTAAAGTTTTCCCCTAGTATGTTGTTCAGCTGTCAGTGTGATCTGTGTGGATGTAGGACCATTCTTGGTCCTGACACCAGTGGTCTTAATTGTCTTTGAGATGCAACTTTTAGCTTAACCTAAAGAAAACCATCCTTACAGTCAGGGCCATTGAAAAGTGGGGTGGGCCTATTGGAGCTAAAGAGTTCCCCATGAATGGAGAGCTTGAATCAAAGACTAGACAACTCCTCTCCCATGGTATTGTAGAGAAGATTCCTAAACTGGTTGAAAAGATGACTTCTGGGTCATCAGTCATGGTTTCATGATCAAATGTCAGAAGGCAGTAATCAGTCATGAATCATGTTCCACTGGTTTTCTATGCCTAGGCTAGCAGAGGGGATTGATTGCTCAGGAAAACCACATTGAAAAAAGCTATAAGCAAAATTCCAAGACACTTAATAAATGTTCAGTGAATTGAATCAAATTGAGGGTCAGTAGATGAAAAATTTCAAGACTGTCCACTTGATGGCAATATGAGCTTGTGTGATTCCAGCCACCTGGATATTTACTCACCAGTGAAATACCAGTCTTTAAGAGAAACTTTCAGAAATCTCATTTAGGATATCAGGAACATCTGTCTGGCATCTGTCAGACAGTTGTCAGTCCAGCAGTTGTTTGCAAACAAGACAGTCAATATAAACTTGTCCAGGAACGAGTATTTATTCAAGTTGTTTGGTTTTTTTTTAAAGAAAATATTTCTCTGCCCTTACATACTGAACCTATTCATACCAAAAGGAAAAATACTTAGGTTATAGGAAACAGATCAGATTGGCTCTCTTAAGTGCACGCGCACACACACACACAACACACAAGGGATTTCTTCCTCAAATTTATTTCTTTACCTGTTCATTGAGGTGTCTCCCTGGCACATTTCTTTTTCATAAATTTTAGAAAGCCACAATGTTTGACTGGGTGAGCAGAAAGGAAAAGAAAGAAAGAAGGGGAGACAGACAGAGACAGACAGAGGCCAAGAGACAGAGACAGAGAGAGAGTTTGAAGAATGGGTGAAGGTAGGAAGGTGCCCAATTTATTTCTCATATGAGGAAAATCTTGAAAGATGTAACAGAAAGTGGAATCAGCTGAGTTTTGAAGTAGCAAACTCCCTGTCCTTGGAGGTCCAGTCAAGTCAACAAGCATTTATTAATTGCCAGCTATGTACTAGACACTCTTCTAAGACCATAGTAGATGCTTGAAGCTGTTTGTGGAGTGGGTGAAGAAATTCACTGAGTGAGTGCATTCCAGAAAAGGCTGGATTCAAATTTGCCAGGTCTGGGATTCTAAGATGTGTGAGAGTTTTCATGGAGAGACTTTATGCTTCTTGCATTTGGCCCCCACCTCCCAACCCCAGGCCGTGGTAGGATCATATGAGCTGAATGGCATCTCTAAGAGTGATTTCACTGGCTCTTTCCATTTCCTGGACTGCTCTTCCTTCTCATCTTCCCTCCTGGCTTCCTTCAAGTCTCAGTTAAAATCTCTCCTTTGACAGGAAACTTTCATCTTTCTCTTTAATCTCAGTACCATCACTCTGAGATCATCCCCAATGTATTCCTATCTTCTTTATACTCAGTTGTTTGCATGTTGTCTCCCCCACTGTCTTGGGAGCTCTGTGAAGGCAGGGACTGGCTTTTACCTTTTACCTTGCTTTGTTTCCCCAGTGTTTAATGTGGTACCTGGTATATAGTAGTGCTTGTTAAATGCTCACTCACTGACTGACCTTAGATATAATTTAATCCTGGGGTTCTTAATCTGGGGTCCATGAAATTGTTTTTCTAAATATCTGTTATTGAAATATTGATTAAACTGATTAATATCAAAATAAGTATTTCAATATTATTGTTTTCATTTGTAATCCTATGTCTTTTATTCCATTAATTTAAAAACATTCATCTCAGATGGGCTCTTCTTGTTTGGTTGAGTCCCATTCTTGGTGACCCCATTTGGAGTTTTCTTGGTAAGGATACTGGAGTGGTTTGCCATGTCCTTCTCGGGTCATTTTACAGATGATGAAACTGAGGCAAACAGGGCTAAGTGACTTACCCGTGGTCACACAGCTAGGAAGTGTCTGAAGGCAGATTTGAACTCAGGGAGATGTCTTCCTGATGGCAAATCTGACACCCTATCCACTGCAGTGCCCCCTAGCTGCCCGTACTGTTCACCAGCCTGCTAAAAGGGGTCTGAGACAACCAAAAAAGCTTAGGAACTTCTGATCTAGTCGAACATTCTTGTTTTATGTAGGAGGAAACTGAAACCAACATCAAGTAAATGATTTGCCCAAGTCCTATATGCACACAGAAGAGGCAAAGGTAGAAAGTGGGTGCCATTCCTCTGAGCCCCTCAGTATTAACACTGTTGGCAACAGAAGGGTACTTAGTGTCAGACACTGGGGAAAGCAGGTCTGTGAGCCCAGGGAGCTAAGCCAGTCCAGGCACTCGGGGAGGCCAGGACACTGGCCTTGACTGGAGTTGGGCCTTAAAAATAGCGAGGCTTTAGAAAGTCAGGGAAGGAAACAAAGAATCAATCACTAGTGCATGATACTTTTCAATGTTTCATGTTGAAGCAATAGCTACACATATTTGTTACAAGGGGTTGTTTGTCTTGAGGCATGGATGGAGAGGAAAAAAATGAATGCTTGACAACTGAAAAAAATTAAGGAAATTTTAGCAAGTTGTTCATAACAGATTTGCAGTTTCATGTACGATCATCTTTTTTTTCTTATTCTACTATGTTATGGAAATACTTGTTTTATTTCTTAAGCTCAGAATAAAATAAATACACTTAAAAAAAGAAAGAATAAAAGCAGGAAAATCCAGCTTTATTTAAGAGAGATCTAATATTTTCACATGTAATCCTCTTTCTCTGTTCTACTTTGTATATGGAAATGCTCATTTTATTTGGTGTTTGAGTTTAGAATTTTAAAAAATGAATTAAAAGCAATAAAGAAAAAATCTTTGATGTCAAGAATAAGCTCCCTTTGACTAGGCAAAGAAGGAGGTAGTGGTGTGGGAGGGAGGGCACTAACTTTGCAGGACATGGGATCTGCCTGTGTTACCTTGGGCAAGTCAATTGACTTGTTCCTCTGGTCTAAATTTCCTCCTCTCTAAAACTGGAATTGGATTCAATGATTTCTAAGGTCAGGCCAAGAAGCATTTCTTAAGTGCCTACTATGTACAGGCAATGTGCTAAGCACTGGGGGTACAAAGAAAGACAAAACTGTCTCTGCCCTGAGGGAGCTCAGATTCTAATGAGGATGACAACATGTAGACAGCTATGTACAGACAAGATGTAGACAGTGAATTTGGAGAACAACTCGAAGAAAGGGGGTGGGGCGGAGCTGGTAAAGGCCTCCTGCAGAAGGCAAGGCTTGAGATGAGGCTGAAGGAAGCTGGGGCAGCCAGGAGGCAGAGACAAGGAGGGAGAGCATTCCAACATGGGGGGCAGCCATGGCAAAGGCACAGAATTGGGAGACGCGAAAGCCCCTCTTTCTTTGAAATCTTTTTTTTTTTTTTGCACAGGAAATAGAAAAATAAGGAAGTTCTGAGACTCTGGGCTGGCTCTTTTATACTACCAGAAAGGAGAGGAGCTGATTGCTGGGTTGTTCCAGAGCCAGCTTCAATTAGCTCTGAGAGCTGATTGATTGTTGAGTTTTCATTGTGAGCATGTACACTTTGGAGATCAGTAATTGCTACAAAGCGGGGCTTGATTTATCATTTTATTGATTCTCTAGGCTTAAGAAAGTAATGGAAAAATGTTAATAATACAGGCTAAATTTAGAAGTGTGCCTCGCATAAATTTTATTTTCAGAGAGCCAGTTGTTAAACATTCACCAGCACACCTCTGGGTAAGTGCTTCCCTGATGGGGGCCTGAGATTGGCAATCAGCTTTTCCAAATGAGCGTTAAATTTCTTTTTTCTTTTCTTTTCTTTTCTTTTCTTTTTTTCCTTTCCTTTCTCTTTCTTTCTTTCTTTCTTTCTTTCTTTCTTTCTTTCTTTCTTTCTTTCTTTCTTTCTTTCTTTCTTTCTTTCTTTCTTTCTTTCTTTCTTTCTTTCTTTCTTTCTTTCTTTCTTTCTTTCTTTCCCTCTCTGAGATTCATGGAAGAAAATGAAGCACCCCAGACACAAAGCCTCCAATAAAGATGAGGGGTCTCCCAATGTTAATCAGTAAATAGCCATCATGGAGGGGGGTGGTGTTTTTCCTCAAGCAAGCAAAGTCCATTGGGACTTTTCCCAAGTGCAGCGTCATGATGACTGAGGTGGGGAATGGGGAAGGAACCATGAGTAGATGCCATTCCAAGGGGGCCTAGCTCTGGATCCTTGGGTCAACATTTCTAGCCAATGGGAGAACAGCAGACTTGTACAACCTTTCATGAGTTCAGTGAGAAAAAATGTCAGGAATGTGCTTCTTGTTATGATGACCTCAGTTCAGTGGAACATGCCTGGACAGGTGAGGCTAAATCTCTATTTCAAAGCACTTTGGATGGAAGGGACACTTTCCATGAAGTAATATTACCATTGATGTGAAATTTAAATTGATAGGATTAAAAAAAACCTGTTTCTGAACATATGGATCACAATTGTTATCCTTCATTCTTTTTTCCCATGGGAGGCTGCTCAATGACTTTAAATTATGTTGTCAGCCTTTATTCAACATGTTTTTGCCTGTTTAAATAATCACAGAATTTAGACCTGAGATGCCATCAAACCCAATCTATATCTGAACCAACATATACCTATATTCCTCTTATAACATCCTCCCAAGTTCATATTCAGCCTTTGTCTGAAGACCTTCAGAAGTGGGAAGCCCTCTTGATATTTGAATATCAGAACAGGAAAGGACCTTTAAGATCATTTTACCCTGCCCATTTGTTTTAGAAAGGGGAAACTGAGGCCTGAAAAAGAGAAGTAATACTTCAAAGGTCACAAAACTAGAAAGTTTTGGAGTAGGAATTTGGGCCCAAGTGTAATCCCAGGCAAGGTGCTGAAGCAGAAAGGATGCTAGATTTGGAATCAGCAGAAGCCCAGCTTTCCCTGTGTGACCTGATGCTTGTATGATCTTCCATAAGTCACTTTAACTCTCTGGGTCTCCTGTGCCTCATCTGTAAAATGGGGAAAGACCTGAACTAGATAATATCTGGTGCCATCTAAAAGCAGCTAGGCAGTGCAGTGGATACAGCACCGAGCCCAGAGTTAAGAAGACCTGCATTCATATCTGGCCTCAGACAGTTACTATCTATGTGCACCTGAGTAAGTCACTTAGCCACTATCTGCCTCAGTTTCCTCAATGGTAAAAATGAGAATAATTATAGCACCTACCTCCCAGGGTCATTGTCCTCAAATGAAATACTACTTGTAAAGTGCTTCATTAGCATAGCTCCTGACACATAATGGGTTATGAGAAATCCTCCTTTCCTTCCTAAGTTCCCTTCCAGCTCTAGGGCTATAATCCAAATATATAAATCAGATTTCAGCGTATTTTCTATTATATGATGAATGCTTGTTACTTTGATATACTGAACAATCCATAACTTCATCTGCAAGAGTACACCATGCCCTAATGAGATTAAAATCCTTTCATGCCCTCTTATCATGTGTGATTCTTGTCCTGTATTGGTGATACACCTTTCAATATTGCCTGCGTGGTGAAATGTTCTCTCTCCTCACCTCTACCTCTTAGAAGGTGTCAAATGACATTTCCCTCAAAAGAGCTTGCCTGTTTCCCACAACAGTTAGTGCTACCACACTAATCACTATGCATTATTTTTTTAAACATGTACTGCATTTACTTATCTGTGAACACATTATATCCTCCAATATAATGTTAAGTTAATTGATGTCTTTATATCTCCTAGCACCTGGAACAGTGCCTGAAACATCATAGGCACTTAACAAATGCTTGTTGATGTTAGGGAAATGCAAATTACAATAATGCTGAGGTTTGACTTCACACTCATCATATCAGAAAACAGTGAGACCTTCCAAAAGGTGAAGGTGAGAAGGGAAAACATTTCACCATGGGGAGAACTGAATGGAAAAGTACAGAGCTCAGGGATGGATGTCATGTACAGGTAAAAGCAAATAGGTCAGTTTGCCTACAGCGTAGAGGAGAGTAATATGTAATCATCCTTAAAAAGTAGCTTGGAGGGGCAGCTAGGTGATGCAGTGGATATAGCCCTGAAGTCAGGAGGACCTGAGTTCAAATCCCACCTCAGACCAAACACTTGACACTTACTAGCTGTGTGACCCTGGGCAAGTCATTTAACCCCAATTGCCTTTAAAAAAAAAGCTTGGATTCATATTGGGAAGCTTTGAAATGCTAAGTAGATGAATTTGTATTTTATCTTAAAGGCAATGAAGAGTCACTCTACGTTATTGGGCTAAGGGAGGGAGTGATGAAACCTAGGTTTTAAGAATATAAATGTGCTAGCTTTGTGGGAAATGGATTGAAGATGAGAGAGACTGGGTGCAGGGAGACAAACAAGAAGAGGGATATTGCATTCATCTAGGCCAGAGGTGATGAGGACCTCCTTTAAGGTGACTATGGTACAAGTAGAAAGGAGGTGGAGGAAAAGAGAAATATTTAGAAAGAAAAACTTGGCAAGTAACTGGATTTGGGGAATGAAGATTGGCAAGTCAAGGTTAACTCAGATTGGAACTTAGGCGACAGGAAAAATGATGGGGTCATTTAAGGGAAGAGGTTTTTTTTTTTGAGGGAAGAGAATGAATTCTCTTCTGGCCCCATTGAATTTGAGATGGCAATTGTACATTGAGGCCGATATCAGAACATGTCCAGAAGACAAGCTGGACATGTAGCCTGGAGTTCAGGAGGGATGGGTATATGGATCTGAGAGTCATCTGCATAGAAATAACAGTTGGGTCAAAGATTATTTATAAAATCACCAAGAGAGAATAGAGGAAAGAATCCAGGAGAGATATTTGCAGTGAATTCATAAATGGAGGCTTAACATCCATGCAAAGGAATCCTAGAAAGATCAGTCCAACAAGTCAGAAGAGAACAGTGACGGAGCAGTGTTGTCATACAAATCTCTTGGGGAGGAAAGTATCCAAAAAAAGGAGGTGGCCAACACTATTAAATGATGCAAAGAGGTCAATGACAGCGAGGATTGAGGAGAGACTGTTGGATTGAGCAATAAATTGGTCATCAGTGGCCTTGGACAATATAATTTAAACTGAATGTTGGGGACAGAGACCACATCACAAGGGATTGAAAGCAAGTGGGAGGTGTAGAGATGGGGGCAACTTGTATAGACAGATGTTCCTGGAAGTAGGGCTGTGAAATTGAGGAGAGGTTTATTTACAACAGTTTTGTGGGATGGATGGCCAAGGGAAATGTTGTGTTTAATTTTTATTTTTTAAAGGATAGGTTGTTGGGGAGGAAGTCTGTATATATTCACAAGCAGGAGCCAATGGATAAGGAGAGGTTGAAAATAAAAGGGAGAGAGAGAGAGAGCACTTTTTGGAAGAGATGGTATAGATGGCAAAAACAGAGGATTTGGCACAGAAGGATAAATGATGATCTTGTGGTGATTAAAATATGGAACTTGGAAAGGGGGAAACATGACAGGATGGTCCCATTTTTTCAGGGAAGTATGCTTTTACTGCACGAAAGGAGATTGGAGATGATGGTATAGGTAGCTTGACACTGTCCTGCTTCACAGAGGAGAGAGCAGAAGGTTTGGAACAACTTCTGAGGGGGATGTGAGGCAGCCAGATGGGTGTTAGGCAAAGCTTTGGCTTCTTTTAGGAAAAGCTTCCCTATAATGTGGATGGGAGGAAAGAAGCTGGTCATCACACATGGGGAGGTATTACTAGAATGTGAATCAACCAACCATCTCTGAGTGGACTGTGATTTCTAAGTTGAGTGGAGCAGGAGAAGGCTGTCACTGGGTGTTTGCTTTTTCCTTGCTTATCTCCAAGAGGAGTATTGGGCTGGACTCATTTCTATCTTACTCTATCAAATATTACTCATCTAGGGGCACAAAAAATTCAGAATAAAAGCTACTTCCTTGGTTGCTCTTAAGGGGGAGGGTAGCCCTGAGCTTATACGCCACCTTTGCATGGCAAACAGAAATTAGAATCCTACAGATTAGAATATACCCAAAAATGTAGGCGAATCAAAGAGCAATTTTTATGGGAACAAGATGAGAAGCTTGAACTCAGAGAAGCCCTGGTCTCGTTCAAGGGAAATTCTATTTCCAATGTCTCTAATGATGATTATGATGATGACTATCACTCATAATATTTTAAGTAATGCTGAAAGTACGAGATCTCTTTTGATCCTCACCACACCCCTTTGAGGTAGGTGCTGTATTGTTATATCCATTTTACAGATGAGGAAATTGAGGTTGACAGAGACAAAGGAACTTGCTGAAGATCACTTACACAGGTAATAAGTACTGGAAATGGAATTTGAGCTTGGGTCTTCCTGACTGCAAGCACAGCCCTCCTATCCCACTGCTCCTTCTCTAGAGAGGCAAGCTGGAAATCAGGGCATGTTGAAGACTTAGTTTCCCCTACCTGTCTGTGATATCCAGTCTTTCTCTTTCTGTGTGTCTCTGCCCAAGTAAACAATGTATATTTCTTGTCCAAGAAGCTCTGGCCCCAGATTTGCTCCTTATTCAGTTACTTGGAGTCACCTCACTCTTCTTTTCATCAATTAGCTATACTGCTTGCCTAAGTCGTGGCAAGCCAAATACCCCAGACTTGGCTGGAAGCCCATTCATATTCACATTATCTAATGCCCCTGTAAGTCTGTTTTCTCATAGTTTTATCCCCTCCAAGAATGTAAGTTCCCTGATAACAAGGACTGTTCATGCCTTATCTAAACTTTCTTTTTCCTTCCAGGCCCCTCAGAGTGTTTGTTCTGTACTCAGCAGGTGCTTAATAAATGCTTTTCCTGCTATGATGTATTGTATTCTCCTATGCTATAGCTGAGTCTTGTCACCAGAAAAATGATGGTTTGAAGTCCTCGGTTGCAACCTTGTCTTGTCTGCAAAGTCCTAAACTTTACTGGATTCCTTCCTTCCTTGTCCTTTGGTTCACCTCAGCTGCTCAAGCTAAGATCCAGGCACTGAATCCCACCTAGTATGTGTGAGGAAGCACCCAACGAGTGCTGGAAGCTACTTTGCTTGGGAAGGGATGGGTGAGGGGAAGGAGGAGGGAGGCCATTTTGG
Source organism: Phascolarctos cinereus (assembly GCF_003287225.1). Lineage (NCBI taxonomy): Eukaryota > Metazoa > Chordata > Mammalia > Diprotodontia > Phascolarctidae > Phascolarctos > Phascolarctos cinereus. Next base: position 5,488,057 of record NW_027556402.1, on the reverse strand, counting down.
AGCTGGTCCAAACGCGCCTTCCCTTCCTTCTCCAGTATGCTATTACTTGGATGCAATTCAGGTAATAACTTTCCCTTAATACTGCTGACTGCTCAAAAATCTCAAAGTACTTACTACCATTGTCTCATTATGTCTCTCCCAGCCCTGATATCATACTGCAAAATCAGAAAGCAATCTTAGAGGTGACATAAGCCAATGTCCTTCTTCCCTTGCTACAACATCCCACTGAAGTGACCTAAAAGTAGAGGGGTGGCCAAATGAAGATTGAATGACTACTTGTTGGGGGCACCAGAGATAAGATTCTTGTCCACGTATGTGTAATTAAGGAGTGGAGTTACATTTTCATTGGATTTTCTGAAGCCTCTTCAGCCCCCTTCTAGCTCTGACATTTTCCTAATGGAAATGTTTTTTCTTCTTCTTAGAATAGACACAAGAATCCCTTATTTTCTGCAAAATCCTTTAAAAGCTGTATCTGCAATAGGAAATGCATATAGTTGGCTCTGAGGCAAAATTTGGAATGTTTTTTTTTCTCTCCAATTCTATAATTCTAAATAACTTAGGATTGTACATCTTGATTTTCCTTTCTTGGTCATCCTCTTATCCCACCTCCCAATCATGGGTATCCTGAAAAACTCTGACCATACGTAAATACATACATATATACGTGCATGCACACATATATAACTGATCTCATCACATTGTTTCAATTATCAACCCCTGCAGCTATTATTGAAGGCAGCTAGGGGGCGCTGCAATGGATAGAGTGCCAGGCTTAGAGTCAGGAAGACTCATCTTCCTGACTTCAAATTGGGCCTCAGACACTTACTGGCTATATGACCCTGGGCAAGTCACTTACCCCCGTTTGCCTCAGTTTCCTTATCCATAAAAATGAGCTGAAGAAGGAAATGGCAAACTACTCTAGTATCTTTGCCAAGAAAACCCCACATGAGGTCATGGAAAGACGTGACTGACAAAACAAAACAAAACAGAACCAACAACAAAAATGACTGAAACTACAGCAGCCATTATTGAAGGAAGAAATCATTGTGGAGAATAGGTCCACTTTTCTCATTACATACATCACCTTATCTCCACTTGCTCAGTCACTGCCTTATTTCATGCCTTTACTACAACTCATTTGGATTATTGTTATAGCCCTCTAATTACTTTGCCCACTTGTGCTATCATCCAACCTTCCTATAATTACCGAAATAATTTCCCCAAGATACAGGTCTAATCATGCCACCACCCTGCTGAAAATCCTTGTGACTTCATATTGCCTCTAAGATTCAATAAAATATTTTTGAAATCGAGCATTTGAAGCCCTCTACAATATGGTTTTAAAATACTTCCCTACCCAATTGCCTAGCAAAACACACACACACACACACACACACACACACACACACACCACCTCCCTAGTATTACTTAATAGTGCTCTTGGAAGTATTGGTAAATGATTAACAATTGGATCTGTGGGGTGGGAGTGGGAGTGGGGGTGACACACTTTTAATTTTAATCTTCATTATTAATGTTTTCTCCATCACTTTCTTAAGTCTAGATAATCAACAACACAATAAATCCATCCCTGATTTGTAGCATTTCCCAGTTTTGGGGGTATGATTACTCTCAGTGGAAATTTAAAACTGTCTCTTTCGAGCAGAACATCCCTGGGTACTCTACTCCACACAGTCTGTATTTTGTTCTAATTCAATGACTACATGGTCCTCCAAATCATCAATTCATCACCAGCCATTCCCTAAAGGAGCTACTAGCAACAATGACAAAGAGGTGAGTAACTCACTTTCAGCAACAGCTAAGATTAGGGAGAAGTTGACAGTGACCTGAACAGAGTTTAAGATGCGCTGCGGCCAAATGACTCCTCTCCAGGCTCAAAGTACAGGCTTATCTCCTTCTTAAAATAATGGGGTAAGGACTTTCTATTCTCCTGGCTGTTTGGGATTTGTTATTTTAAATAAATGGGGTGATTGAAGTATTTCATATGAAAACAAACCACAAAAACTTTCTGAAGCGTCAGAGAGAAATCTCGACCTGTGCCACGAATTGGAAAAGTAGAATAAGACCTATTAATTAGAATAAGATATATTAATAAATTAAGAAGATTAAGAAGAGAAAGGGGGAAATGATGACAGATTCCTTGGAGTTCAGTAGCAATAAAAGTCTATTCCCAAAGAAGAGGGAGCTGGACCCTCTCAGAAGGAAGCAAGCAGCTCTTCGCCCTAGGAGAAATGATTGGTGCTCTATGCTGGTAGGTCATCCGGTGAGTGGGGGTGGTGACTTTTTGCTGAGGGATCCTGAGGCTGCTATTTCTTGACCTGTCAACCACAATGAATAGATCTGCTGTTTTCCTGTTTGTATCTTCCGAGTCTTCATCCCTCCTAAGCTGAGTGTCTTCTTAAAGAATTTTAGTTCAGAGGATCCTTATCCAAACCCTTTGAAGTCTATTCTCACAAAATCTAGGATGGCTCTCAAACTGTGTCTGGCTTTCTACTCCAGACATCACAAATCCTGAGATAGTTGTCTATTTCCTTCTCATCGTCTCTTCTTCTTCTATCCCAACATCTTTATTGTTGATGATCAGGACTAGAATCAGATCAGGACTAGAAGTTTTCCTGACTGGATTCCCTCACTTTTTCTTTTAAATGGCAGAATTATCTAAGTCAAATTAAGACAATATTAGCTCCTCTGTTTTGGGCTGATAGCTCTAGAATATGTCTGCATAATCAGTCACCAGTCAAATAACAGGCTTTGAGATCCCTTTCCAGGTCCCCTCATCTATATCTTCTTTCTGTCCAAATGAGATATAAAGTACTCTAATGACAATATTGGAATGCAAGATGGCAGATTTAGGATGGGATTTTAGAGGTCATGTACATCAACCCTCTTATATTACAAATAAAGAAACTGAGGCTAAGAGGTTAAGTGACTTATTTATGGTCACATAGAAAGTAGGTGGCAGAGCCAGGATTCTAACCAAGATCTTCTGATTCCAAAATAATGTTCCTTTCAGAGTACCAAGCTACTATTTCTGCCTGCCCGGCTCTTTCTCCAAATTCTTTCTACTATGTTTTCTGCCTCTTGTTGGTGGATTTCAATAATAATAATAAACAATGATGATGATAATTAGCATTTATATAGCACTATATATTATTGTATTTGATCTTCACAACAAATCTATGAGTTAGGTACAATTATAATTTCCATTTCACAGATTAGAAAACTGAGGGTGACAGAGATTAAGTGACTTGTCCAGGATCCATGCAGCTAGTAAGTATTTGGGAGAGGATTTGCACTGAGGTCTTCTCATCTCCAGGTTCAATGCTCTCACACACTGTGCTGCTTGGATGGTTCAAACACATATCTTCTTAATATGCAATTCACATCACTTCTCCTTAACCTATAAGAAATATAATAACAGGTTATAACAGTGGGTGAATCCAATCAAATCAAACTTGTTAGGAATAATTATGAAATATTATTCTTGAGTTTAAAAATATTACCTTTAAAGGAGAGGATAGAGAGACATGATAAGCTAATAATTCATCTGAGAAAGATCTGGAGGTGTAAGTGGGTCACAAGCTTAACATGACAGCCAAAAAAAAAAATGAATGCAGCTTTACAAAGCAGTGAGAGAGACACACTGTATGTATGCTAGGTCACGTCTGAAGTACTATCTTCTGTTTTCAGCATCGAGCTTTAGGAAGGTCATACAAAGACTGTATCATGTCCAAAGGACAGCAACCAGGCTGGTGAATCATGGAAACGGAGGGGAGGGAATAAGCATTTCTAGCTCCTGCCGTGTTCCGGACACTGTCAAGTGCTTTCTACAAATATTATCTCATTTGATGCTCACAGCAACCCTGGAAAGGAGATACCATTATTATCCCCATTTTACAATTGAGGAAACTGAGGCCAATGAGATTAATTAACTTGCTCAGGATCACATAACTAGCAAATGCCTGAGGCTTGATTTGAACTCAGGTCCAGATTTCAGGTTCAGAGCTGTATCCAGTGAGCCAACAGCTGCCTCTGTCATCAAGCAAGCAAAAAATAAATATTTATTAAATAGCTTTTATGTGACAAGTAGGCACAAGTAGACATTGGGTGAGGTACTGGATGTCCAAAGATAAAACCAAAATATTCCCTCTTCCCAAGAAGTTTATGCTCACTCAATTGAGAGAAGCAACATATACAGTAGAAGAAATAGAAATGTATACACATTTTATATAAGGTATTGAAGGAGGCATTAACAGGCGGGGTGGAATCAGGAAAGGTCTCATATCTGAGGTGAGCCTTGAAGGAATCTAGGGAGTGTAATAGGGAAACAAGGAGAAAAGGCATTTGAGGCCCAAGGGACATGCTGTGCAGGGGAGGGGAGATGGAATGTCATGGAAGAAGCTGCTTCTGTTGGCAGGTAGAAAACATGAAGCCTAGTGTGGAATATTGTGGATAAGATCAGGAAAAGGAGTTTAAGAACTAGATCGAGAAGGATGGTAGGTCCTACAAGGAGGAATTTGTATTCTATCCTCTGGCAGCCAGTGAAGTTTCTAGAACAAGGGTGTGATATGGACACACTTTAGGGACATCACCACTTTGACTACTGGGTGGAGTATGAGTTAGGGAGAGGAGAGCCAGGAGACTGGGTGGCAGGTTGGGAGGCTATTGTGAGAAGCTGTGGGAGCCTGAAGTAGAGAGGCTGGAATGTAAGGGGAAAGAAGGCTATCTGGATCTAGGGATCTATGTCTACATCTGCATAAATAAATGAGCTTGACGAATAATTGGGTGTGAAGGGTGAGAGGGAAGGAAGAGTCAAGGAGAATTCAGAGGTTGGAAACCTGGTTGAATAGAAAGATAGCGGGACATGAATAGAACTAGAGAAGTAAGAAAGAAATACCTTTTGGAGAAATAAGGAGCTCTGTTTTGGATGCACTGAGTCTGAGATAGCTATGGAGCATCCAATTGGATTTAGGGTCAGCGTCAGCACTCTGATTGGAGGACTGGAGGAGAAAGTAGCAAACTCCTCCCAACGCCTTCTCTTACAGAGGATAGGAACCACTCTCAGCTTGTCCTGCTCTGCATCTGCTTCTTTGCTTGCTTTCTACTCCTTGGAACAAAATAATCCTCCCAGGCTGGGTTCATTACTTCTAGTCTCATCATCATGCCGCTAATTGAAGTCTTAATTGACACCACCTCCCTCAGCCTCCTCTCCCCTCTGATTAGAGGGCTGGAGGGGGGGTACCTAAGTCCTCCCAAAGCCTCCCTTTGCAGAGGGCGGGAACTGGCCTCACAGACTGCTCCCCTCTGCATCTGCTGTTGCATCTGCTTTCACATCCGTGAAACAAGATGCCCCCATACCACGTGCCTCGTGTGTCTGCCCCTTTCTTCCCAATTCCTGCCTCCTGGCATGTACGGTCTCCCTTGTTAGAGATTAACTCCTTAAGGATAGGGACTGTTCTTTTTATTAATTATATCCCCAACGCTTAGCACAGTGCCTGGCTGACAGATAGCTGGTACTTCATTCATAACTGTTTATTGTATTGCCTTTATTGGATTATATTTGTGTAACAGGCCTGAAACTCAAGAGATAGGGATGTGGACTGGATTCTTATTTCTGGGAGTGAGGCAAAAGATCGGGTCATAAAGAACAATGGAAAGAAATGGGCATCTTTAGGCTACTGAGAAAAGACATGGTGGAGCATGCTGGCTGTCTTCAAGGGCTGCGTCCTCAAAAAAGGGGGAGAACAGTATCATTTGACTTGGCCCCATGGGGGAGGGAGGGAAAGCAACTAAGAGCAGGGTGGGGAGTTGCAAAGACATAGATTTAGATTTGCGATAAGGACAAACTTGTTTTTTTTCAATGAGAACAAACCCAAAGTGGAATGGGTGGCTTCCTCTTCACTGCCAGGCTTTAAGCGGAGACTAGATGGCCAGTCTTTAGGTTGGTTTGGGAGGACTATTTGTTCAGGTACAAACTGGACTCACTGGCCTCTTAAGGTCCCTTCCAACTCTGAGGTTTGGTTTTCCCCCCTACATCTACTCAAAATCTTCAGTGGTTCCCATTTGCCTCAAAGAGAAAACGATCCTCATTTTTGGACTGAGGGTCCTCTATCTTGGTACTCCAAGCATCCTTTTTAGCCTTTCCCCATAATACTCCCATCGTGCACTCTTCTGTTCTAGATAGGTTTCACCTACTAGCCAACATTCCTGCTCCTATATCTCTCTGTTCATTTGCATCATCCAGCCCCCATACCTTGAATGGATTCTCTTTCAATAGCCACTTCTTAAGATCCAGGTCTTCCTCAGCTTAGGTGCCAGCACCTCCGTGAAGCCTTCCCTGATATACTCCACTCAGTATTCCCTTTCCTTTCTCAAATTTTCCTAGAGTGTTGTGCCTGATTTCCTCCTTTGCCTCAGCCACATCTTACCTTATGCTATATTTAGCTATATACATGTTGCATGGTCCCAGTAAGCTATTCGAGGGAAGAATCTGTTTTTGTTTTCGTAATCCCAATCTGGGGCCTAGTTCCTTGTATAAAATAAGCACTTCATACTTGTGTTCATTGCAATTGAATTTCAGGATATACCTCTCCCAAGACATCCAAGAAGGTGACACCCACTCACCATCAAGAAAACCATCCATGAGAACCATTTCTCTAGTAGAAGAGATCTGTTTTCACTCACCTACCCACCCATCCTCCCCCCTCCCTCCACATCTTCCCTCTCTTTCCTATATTTCCCCCTCCCCTCCCTCTGTCTCTCTCACCAATGGCACACATTTGTGAAATGGCTGGTGGAGGTTAGACAACCCTTTAATGCATTTTGTGCCTTAAGACATCTTAAATACCTTTCAGTACCTTACAGAACATGACTCTCTCCAGAGTAACCCAAATCCCCAAATTTAGCTAAAGCCACCCAGGCACTTAACTCCCCAGAGCTGTATTGCTCTGACATGCAGAGGCTTCAACTGTAGCTTTTTTGTGGAGGTGATCCCTTTATACAACAAGTAGTTATGCTAGAGAAAACTCCTCACCTGCTTTTCTTTCCATTTGAAAAAAAATTGACCACACCTATAATTTCTTTAGTATAAGGAATATCAGAGGGCAACTTTCTTCCCTAATTCAGATGGGTACCTGTTCTGTAGTTTACAGGCCTAGAATGGTGTAGCAGGGTGAGGGGGAGAAGGGAGAGGGGAACCAAGATGCCAAATGACTTGCCCAGTGTCATGAAGCTACTACTCATCATAGGCAAGATTTGCTCCTGAGGCTAAGGCTAGTTTGCCATCAATTCTGCCACACTGCCTTGCATTATACTCCTAAGAAAAGGGAAATCAGTAACATTTCAGAATCTTAACTTTGGGTGACTTTTCTCTCCAGAAGGAGACTCTTCACATCAATGGACCAAGCTCTTTTGGAAGAAAGAACAGCCAGCCAAGAAAGTGGAGCTCATAGGCACTTAATCTGTCTTTGAATCTTATAGGACCTAGGTTTCAATTCTGATTTTGCCTCTTACCTCCAACCTGGAACAAGTCTCACCTTTTCTGGGCTTCAGTTTTTTCATTTGTAAAATGAGTGGTTTAGATTAGATGGCCTCTAAGTTCCCTTCTAGCTGCAGATGTATGATTCTGTGATCTTTCTGCTGGTTGTGAACAGTGGGTCCAACCTAAGCCTCTGACTTCGACTTTTGTCAGTTTCTGATCTTCAAAAGCAATTCAGTCAGTATCTTTTAATGGACCACCAAAGTCAGGTTGGGCCCAGACTTCCCCAATTTTTCAACTCCTCAAGACCTTTTGATCATCTATCCAAAAGAAAAGGAAAAGAGAAATCAATAAACAAATCTCCAGGTACAGCCCCACCCAGGCATTTTCCTTCAGTTCAATTCTTTCTTTCCTGTCTTTGTGTTTTATATCTATATCTATATCTATATCTATATCTATATCTATATCTATATCTATATCTATATCTATATCTATGTCTATGTCTATGTCTATGTCTATGTCTATGTCTATGTCTATGTCTATGTCTATGTCTATGTCTATGTCTATCTATATCTATATCTATATCTATATCTATATCTATATCTATATCTGTATCTGTATCTGTATCTGTATCTATATCTATATCTATATCTATATCTATACTATATCTATATCTATATCTATATCTATATACACACATACATACATACATACACATATATACAGAAACACATACACATGTATGTGCATGTGTGTAATAGGTTTAGAGCTGGCAGACCAGATCTAGTCCTAGTCCTATGCCTTCATTTTAGGGCTTTGGAAACTGAGGCCTAGAGAGATTCAGTGACTTTCCCTAGGTCATCTAGATAAATAACCGAGCCATTGTCTGAACCCAGATCCTCTGACTGATTCCAAAGCCAACATTTTGTACTGTATCAAAATCCACTTGTTGTAGCCACCAATAAACCTCCCAGGCTTTGAGCTGCTGTGCATGTCTTATGCCTCCTTTTAATTTTTTCATTTCCCCTCGTTATAGCTTCTTGATGGTCAAAGATCAGTGTACTGGTTGGGGATTGGGCTTTGCTTGTGTTTCTTTTTCAACCTGGCCTCCCTGGATATGTGTTATTGGTTTCCCACCTTGCCTTCCACTTTATATCACACAAATAATTCACCACCCTCCCAAGTGTACTACTCTTTGCATACACATATGGGACAGATCTTGAAAACAGCTTGGAATTTCATCTAGTTCTGTAGTCAGCTGCTGCCTTCTACTGCCTCTAAAAACCCTGCCAGTACCATCTGCAGTCAATCCATTTATACTTTCAGACTAGAGGATCACTGACCAGATTCAAGTGTGACATGATGGTATACATCCTATGCTTTCAAACAGAGGAGATGTGTGTTCTTTCCCTAGCCTGAGTCCCAGTCCTCTGTGGCCAGAGCATAGATTTATTTCGGTAGAGCATCAAATACAGTGGTAACAATCCTTTCCCACACTCAAGAACATAAAGAACTCCTGTGAGGGCCCAATCCAAGCTGGTTGTAATACTATACCAGGAGTATTGACAAAACAGTCAAACCCCTTGCTGGCTGCTAGATGCTCCTACCAGGGATGGCTAATGGTGATGATAATAATAATATTTTCCTCTCAATATCTCTGCGAAGTTCTGAAAATATAGTTCATTCATTTATCCAGTCATTGAACAAACATTTAGTAAGCACTACTGTGTACCAAACACTATACCAGGAAAAGTCTTTTTAAAGTAAAAAAATTATTTATTTTTGATATTCATTTTTTAAAAATTTTGAGATCTGAATTCTCTTCTTTTCTCACTCCCCATACCAATTGAGAAGGCAAGCAATACAGTATCAATTATGCATGTGAAAACATGCAAAACATATTTCCATATTAGCCATGTTGCAAAAAAAAGCAAGAAAAATAAAGTGAAAAAAATATGATTCACTCTGCCCTCAGCCTCCATCAGTTCTTTCCCTGGAGATGAATAGTATTTTTCAGCATAAATCCTTCAGAATTGTCTTGGATCATTGTACTGATTAGAATAGCTAAGTCATTCACAGTTGATCATCATACAATATTGCTACTGCTGTGTGTAATGTTCTCCTGGTTCTACTCATTTCACTTCACATCAGTTCATGTAAGTCTTTCCAAGTTTTTCTGAAAGCATCCTGCTCATCATTTCTTATAGCACAGTAGTATTCTATTACAATCATATACCACAGTTTATTGAGCCATTCCTCAATTGATGGCCATTCTCTCAATTTCCAATCCACCACAAAAAAGAATATATGCATATGTATGTATGTGTGTGTGTGTGTGTGTGTGTGTGTGTGTGTATAATATGTATGTATGTATATGTATGTTACAAATTGGTCCTTTTCCTTTTCCTTTTGTCTCTTTGGCATGCAGACCTAGTAATGGTATTACTAGGTCAAAAGATATTCAGTTTTATAGACCTTTGGGCATAGGTTCCAAATGGTTCTCCAGAATGGTTGTATCAGTTCACAACTCCACCAACAGTTCATCAGGATCCCTATTTTTCCACTTCCCTCCAACATAAGTCATTTTCCTTTTTAGCCAATAGGATAAATGTAAGGTGGTACCTCAGAGTTGTTTTAATTTGTATTTCTTTAATGAGTAGTGATTTAGAACATGTTTATATGACATAGCCTTGATATGATAGCCTTGATTTCTTCTTCTGAAAACTGCTTGTTCATATCCTTTGACGATCAGTTGGTAAATAGCTCTCATTTTTTATCAATTTGTCTCAGTTCCTAATATACTTGAGAAATGAGGCCTTTATTGGAGAAACTTGGTATAAAAATTTTCCCTCAGTTTCTTGCTTTCTTTGTAATTTTGGCTGCATTAGTTTTGTTTGGAGCAATTCATATTTCTCCAATTGTTTAAATCTGTCTTTATTTGTGTGAAAAGTATTTTATAATTGTGTTCATATAGTCCCTGTGTTTGTCTTGGTAGGTAGACTCCCAAGTATTTTATATTGTCTGCAGTTTTTTTATTCATTTTACACTTAAATACAAAATGAGGAAAAAGAAACATTTCCATGTACAGAGCAGAACATAGAGGATTCAACATAAAACCATAAGTTTCCATTTCAGACTGTTAACTTTTTCTTTAAACTATGTAATAAATATTACACATTATTTTCAAAGCTACCTGGCTTTTCTGGCTCCTTTTAAGCTTTCTTTTGTTCTCTGCTATGTACTTTTAAATTTTTTTCTCCCTCCCTCCCCACCCTGCCCTAGAGAAGGCTACAATTAAACACACGCATATACATACATATACACACAGATATGTATGCATGCACACAAATATACATGTGTATATACGTATATACATACATACATATATAGATAGATAGATAGATAGATATACACAACCATACTATACATATTTCTATTTGTCAGTTCTTTCTCTGGAGGTAGATAACATCTTCCTTCATAGGTCCAAGTCTTTCCATGGTTTTCTAAAATCAACCAGCTTATCATTTCTTCTGTCACAGCAGTATTCTATCGCAATCACTGCAACGTTTAGTCATTCCCCAATTGAAGGGCATTTACAATGTTAAAGAATTTGATAGATGTGAGATGATATCTCAAAGTTGTTTTAATTTGCATTTCTCTAATTAATAATGATTTAGGGCATTTTTTAATATGACCATATATAGTTTTCATTTCTTCATCCAAAAACTGCCTATTCATATCCTTTGACCATTTATCAATTGGAGAATGACTCATATTCCTATAAATTTGACAAAGTTCTTTACATATTTGAGAAATAAGATTTTTTTTTGATGAGGCAGTTGGGGTTAAGTGACTTGCCCAGGGTCACACAGCTAGTAAGTATCATGTGTCTGAGACTGGATTGGAACTCAGATCCTCCTGACCTCAGGGCCAGTGCTCTATCCACTGAGCCACCTAGCTGCCCCCAAGAAATAAGATCTTTATCTGAGAGACTGTCTATAAAATTCCCCATCCCAATTTTCTATTTCCTTCTAATCTTGGCTACATTGCTTTTAGTTGTAGAAGAACTTTTTCATTTAATATAATAGAAATTCTCTACTTTTTACCTCACAATGCTCTCTATCTCTTGTTTATTCATAAATTGTTCTCCTATCCATGAGTAGAATAGGTAATGTATTCCATGTTCTCATTTCCTTATAGTATCTCTCTTTATATCTAGGTCACATATCCATTTTGATTTTTTCCTAGTGTGTGGTTTAAGATATTGGTCTATACCCAATTTCTACCAGACTGCTTTCCCAATTTCTCAATATTTTTTAAACCACATAATGAATTCTTATCCCCAAAACTCAAATCTTTAATTTGTCCAGCACAAACCTTCATTGCTAAAATCCTTCATGACTGTTTATTGTATGTCTATTCTGTTCCACTGATCTACCTTTCTATTTCTAAACCAGTACCAGATAGTTTTGACATTTACCATCTTATATTTTGAGGTCTTGTACTGCTGAACCTCCTTCCTTTACATTTTTTCATTATTTTATTTGAAATTCTTGATGTTTTATTCTTCCTAATTAATTTTGTTATTTTTGTAACTCAGTAAATTTTTTTTTTTTAGTAATTCAATTGGGATGCTGTTGAATAAATAGATTAGTTAGGTAAAATTGTCATTTTACCCATGAATAATTAACATTTCTCCAATTATTTAAACCTGATTTTATTTGTACAAAGAGTGTTTTATAATTATGTCAGCAGTCATTTTAAATGTAATTTCTCTTTCTATCTTTTCCTGATAGAGTTTTTATTTTTTGTGGTAATATAGAGAAATGCTGATGATTTGTGTGGATTTATTTTATATCCTGCAACTTTGCTAAAGTTGTTAATTATTTCAATGAGTTTTTAGTTGATTCTTTAGGCTTCTCTAAATAACTGGGAAACATTTTAGCACTGTTCCTCCTGACTCCAACCAGTATCTCATCCCTAGTATTCCAGCTCTCACCGGGGCTCTCAAGTTCTCCCTTTCAAGTGTAGACCCAGCCCCACAGCTATGGTTCACTTCTTTCATCACCTTCATGCCATTCCCATGCAGACTTTCACTTCAGGTCCCCCATCCACCTTTGCCACCTACCAGCACCAATTACCATATTGTTTCTTGAAAGGACAAGTCAACCAATTGCCCTGTTGCTCTCAACTTATTGTTGCTGTGACTTCCCAAGCCAAAACAGCCCTCCCTGGCTACCATTGTGATTTTTGTTGGCTCTGCATATTTTAATGAAAGCTTTTTGAAGGCAAGGAGTATCTTGCTTTTCATATTTGTATCCTCAGTGATTAACACCTCTCCTAGCACATTTTGTTCAGTTGTTTCAGTCATATCTGACTTTTTGTGACCTCATCTGGGGTTCTCAGGTTTTCCTGACTCCAAGCGTGGAGCTCTATCCACTGAGCCACCTAACTGCCCTTCCTAGCACATGGTAAGTGCTTAATAAATGTTTTTTCTTCATTAATTCAACACTAACACATAACAATCCTTGTCTTCAAGGAGCCTACATTCTATTAGGGGAAACCATGGGTATCCATATTAGTAAATACAAAAAATGTTAAGTAATTTTGGGATGGGAGTGTCAGTAACAACTGGAGAAAATCTGGAGATGCACATGCAGGAAGTAACATGGGGGCTTAGCTTTGAAAAAAAGTAGTGACTTTAAGAGACTGAGATGAAAAGGGAAGATATTACAAGGATGGGAGAGAGTGCCAAAGGAATGGTCTGAGGAACAGCAAGGGAGAGCGTTTGGTTAGGAGCAAGTGTGAAACAAAGTGATGTTTATAAACCTGGAATGCCAGACTGGAGCCAGCTGGTCTCCATTTTTTTTTTAATCCAAACTGTGGTTTTTGTTAATTTATTGGACTGAAAGCATAGCGATTTTCTCCATTCAAACTGACCAGCAAGTCTGACTTAGAGTCTTCAAGAATAGTCTCTGGGCATTGAGCGTTAGATGTGTCCATAGTCACAGAGGTGTGGTCAGCAGGTGAACTTGAACTTGAACCCTTCCCGACTCCTCAGCCAGCGACTTGTCCATGATGCTATTTTGTGTATTGACTTGGGCATAATTAGTCCTGTTTTAGAGATGATGAAACTGAGGTGCAGAGAGTAGCAGTACCTTGCCTGAGGTTGACTCAAGCAAATATAATGGAGGATTGGGAGTGAAGAGTGGAAAAGGAGAACCAAGAAAGCAATCTAGAAATGTGCCTTTTCATTCTCACAAAATTGACAATCGCGTAGCAAAATATATGTGAGGCAGAGAGAGATTCCAGAGAAACTTTATGCTCCAGACCTATTTGCTAAGCCAGATGTCAGGGCAGCTTGCTTAACTATTTCTGGGAAGAGGGCCTCAGATAGAGTGGGAAGAAATGTTCTTTTCTTTGATTTTTGCCTGAAAGGTTCACATATCTCTAACCCTAGACTGAGCAAAGGGCTAAGTCCTCCAGTGTAGCTCGGGCGGAGGTAACTGGGCCTATTTGGGAATTCATGCCTACTCTGGGAGTGGAGGGCATGGAAAGGCCAGCTCTGCTTGTTTCCTTCCCTTCAGCTCACCTTTCGGCCTGGGGCACTTCTCTTATGCTCAAGCTGATCTTCTGCTGTCTTGTAGCCAAATTTCACTTTTCTTTTTATCATGTTTATTTCCTAGACCTTACTAAAACTTTCTCCCAATAGGGGGAACAGAGGAAAGGTTATATATAAATGTACTATAGATGTGTACATGTGTATGGAGATGAAGCTAGATAAAGATATAGATTGCGTACTTGGCTATATATCTATATCCTTTGCATATCTGTATTTATTAACTTTACATTATATAGACACACACACACACACACACACACACACATATATATATATCTATATCTATATATATGTACTTGTGGTATCTCCCAGGTTATATTGGAGCCAGCTCAAGTGGGCTTAATAGCTGATTGTTAAGTTTTCAACGTGAGCACTCATAACTCAGAAATCAGCAAATGCTAAAAATCAGGGCTTGATTTATTGTTTTGAAGATTTTCTAGACTTAAGAAAGTCAGGAGAAAATATTAATAATGAAGATTAAATTTAAAAGGTCGTGAGTGTATTTTAATTTTTTTTAGAGAGCCAGTTAAACATTTGGCAATACAGCCCATTATAATATTAGCTTAATGTGAGTAGGAATTATTTCATTCTTTGTACTTATATCCATAGTATTTGCCACATAGTAGGAACTTCATAAATACTTGTTTATGGACTGATTGATCTAGCTATATTACAGATGCATACTATACATATGTGTGTGTATAAAGAGAGAAAGAGACAGACAGAGAGAGAGACAGAGACAGAGAGATACATAGAGAAAGACAGAGACAAAGACAATAGGTGTGGACATACTTTTTATATAGATATTATAGATGGTCATGTGTCCATAAATTCCTAGGAAGGAAGGAATCCCTTGCTTGGCTCAAACACTTCCTCCAACATGAAGTCTTTTTCCTGGCTGGTCTCTGTAGCTGCTACTGCCCTCTTCACCTCTCCAATCTCACTGTATATACTTAGGATGTATTTATGTATGTCGATATTCTATCTGGTAGAATAGAAGCTTCCTGAAAGCACAGACTGTTTTGTTTGTATTTCTCTAGCCCTTAGCATAGTGCCTGGCAGTTGTAAGTGCTCGTCGATTGATTCACTGATATGTGTCAGGGAAACAAAGTGCAGAAATTTAGCACAAGGGAAGTCGGCTATTTCTAATACCATTGGGCAGAGGGCCAAGTCACTTGGAAGCCACCAGAGGGACAGGAGGTGCCAAGAATGGGTTGAGTTAGGTAGAGGAGAAGCTGAACGACTCACATCAATTCCAGGTGCTCAGGCCCAGCTCCTGCTGCTGCGGCTGCTCAGTGGGAGAGAATTTGTAACATGGAGGAGGGATGACAAAGAGATTCAGAAGACTGAAAGGAGTTCAAATATTAAGTGGGGTAGTAAGTAATAATTGAGTAGGAAGTGAAAGAGATTTGTTGATAGATTAGATGTTGCATAAGGAATGGGACATAAAGAAAGGGCCATAGAATGGAATGGGAAACAGACATCAGAGCCTCCAGCTGGGAATCCCCTCTTCTGCCATTTTCTGATTATTTCACTTTGGGTCGATGACTTTGCCTCTCACAGATTCAGAGCCAGAAGGATCTGGGAGCATGTAGGTCATGTAGCAGCCCTTCTAGGCACATACTCTCAACTCTGACTCATGCTGGCTGTCTGTGTCCCCAGAGAGCCGCTGACTCCTTTCATCAGGATTGCAGGTATTACCAAGGCTGAGGCATTGTGGCTTCTAAGACTCTTCTAGCTCAGTAGCCTCCACTAATGGGCTCACGAATAGTGACCAACCAGCTGCCATCAATTAGCTTTTATGAGAGAATATTTGCTGAGAAGGGTTAGCAAGAACAGAATTTTCAAAACATCCCCCAAACCAGAGGTGCACTCCTCTCCCTGGGTACCCATCATTCTGAGAAGAGCATTCTCATACCTCTAGCACTGAAGCTATCAAACACACACGTAGGGAATGTGTGGGGTGGAGAGGTACTTAGCTCTCCTTGGGAGGCCTTTTCTCCCTTTATGGAATCCCATCCAAAGTCCATTCTGTGAGAGGCATGGCTGATGGACAAGCCTCTTCTTTCCTCAGTTCTGTTGGCTCCTTGAAGGCCGTGGTGCCTCAGCCAATGAGTCAGCTCACTTCTGGGAGGTGAGAGAGAAGTTAGACTCTTGTTTCAAAAATATGTTATATACAAAAAAAGAAAACATAGGAACCCCCTTATGTAAGGGTGTGGGAACCCTTCAGGGTTTGAGTGGCTTTTTTTCTGCCAAAGAAGGGGCCAGAAATGCAGCTAAGCTGGATGTAGAGCTAACACCCTTTACCTTTGGGCTTACCTTGCCCCTGTGATCATATCATGGGTCCTCTTTGAAAACGACAAACAACAACTATAACAACATTGTGTGTGTATACATACACATATGCACACACACATGTGATAATCTCAGAGGGAAGGCACTAACATTAAGGGCTACTGGGAAAGGTATCTTTCAGTAGAAGGGATTTTGGCTGAGACTTGAAGGAAGTCAGGGAGGCTAGGAGTTGGAGATAAGGAAGTACATGATTTCAGGCATGGGGAACAGCCAGTAAAAATGCCCAGAGCTGGGAGATGGATCAGCAAGGAGAACAGTGTAGATGGATTGCAAAGTATATGGGTGGGGGGAGAAATAAGGTATAAAACTAGAAAGGTAGAAGGGGTCTAGTTTGTGAAGGGCTTTGAATGCCAAATAAAGGAATTTATATTTGCTCTTAGAGATGAAAGGGAGGCATTGGAGTTTACTGAGTGGGGGAGGGGATGCCATGACCAGGCATGCACTTTAGGACGATTAATTTGACAGCTGAATAAATGATGAACTGGAGTGGGCAGAGACCTGAGAAGGGGTGAGCAACCAGCAGGTTTTTGCAATAATTTAGGCATGAGGTGATGAGAGGCTGGACCAGACCGGGATCAGTGGCAGAGGATAGTAAGGGTCTTATGTGAGATGCTGTGAAGGTAGGATGAACAGGACAGGAGAGTGATTGGGTGGGTGAAAGTCAAGAGTCAAGGCTGATACCTAGGTCGGGAGCCTGGGGGGCTGGGAGGATGGTGATACCATCAAAAGTAATAGGGAAAGGGGCAGTGCCACCTACCTGCCCGTGGAATATAAAGCTAGACATTATCTCACAGGGGATGAATGACTTGCTCAGGGGTACACACAATAAATAAGAAAATGTAGCATTTGAACCCAGGTCTCCTGACTCCAAGTCTTGTGTTCTTTTCATTATACCACCTGTCTCTATGTAGCCAATTTGTTATTGTCAGACAAGATTAGATAAATCTAATGAAGCTCTCATTTTATGAATCCATGTTGGTGCATTGGATAGAGCTCCAGCCTTGGAGTCAGGAAGACCTGAGTTCAAATCTGGCCTCAGACATTTGACACTTATTAGCTATGTGGCCCTGGGCAAGTCACTTAACCCCGATTGTCTCACCAAAAAAAAAAAAGGCAAAAAAAAGGTAATAGGGAAGTTAGAAAGAGGGCAGGGATTTGGGAGGAAAATACGCGTGGACCCACAGAATACCTTGAACATGAGTTAGCCACCTACAGTCCCGATTTAGTCGGAGACTGCCTTAAATTACTACATTTAGAATATACTGTGCATATTCCCACCTTGCACATTGAGGTTGGTGAAGACAGAGCAATTTGTGTTTTCTGAGGATGGAGCTCTCATTGGTCCGGTCCCAGCCACACTTGCTTGGCTGAATGACACATCCTGTCACTCAGTCATTACTCTAGTTTAAGCATGTACCACCTCCTATCTGTGTGGGAAGGATTCAAATGGGTGTGAGGAGAGTGGGAAAAGGTGTGGAACAACAGATCACCTGGATCTTAGCTCACCTTCTCCACCTTAGAGATCACCTGGACCAGGGTTGGGAACCTTCTGCCTGAAGGCCACATGTGGCCCTCTAGGTCATCAAGTGTGGCCCTTTGACTGAGTTCAAACTTCCAGAACAAATCCCCAGGGTCACACAGCTAGTGAGAGTCTGAGGCCAGATTTGAACTCGTGTTTCTGACTCTAGGCCCAGTGCTCTATCCACTGCAGCGCCACCTAGCGGCCCATGGGATATAAAGCTAGACATAACCTCACAGGGGATGAATGACTTGCTGAGGGCTAAAGTAAGAAAGTGTGGCATCTGAGCCCAGGTCTCCTGACTCCAAGTCTTGTGTTCTTTTCAGTACACTACCTGTCTCTATGTAGCCAATTTCTTATTGGTCAGAGGAGATTAGATAGATCTGACGAGGCTCTCATTTTATGAATCCATGTTCATATAATCACAGAAGATGGAATATGGTGGGTCATCTGATCTTGTTTCCTTAATTTTCCATCTGAGGCAATTGAGTCAACCCAGGGCCATAGACATCAAAGAACCCTTGCCACATTCCAGTCCTCCTGTGCCCTTTCTGTCTGTGCCCTGGCACCTCCCTACTCCTGATTCTGGCTTGGGGTTTTAGGCACAGTGACTGGGAATAAGAGGAATCTGGCAAAAGCCAACAGCTCATTATTACCCAGTAATCTCTTCTCCTTAAGGTGGATTTGGAGTGGTTTGTTCCCAGAATTTTTCTGATGGGTGGACTCTATGTTCTTTTTTGGTTTGTTTTTGTTCAACATGAAGACCAGACATCTACTATCAATTAGTCAATCATATTAACATTTTATTAAGCACCTGCTATGTGCCAGGCACTGTGTTAAGTGCTGGGGATACAAAAAGAGCCAAAAGGCAGTCTCTGCCTTCAGGGAGTTCACAATTTAATGGAGGAATTGACATGCAAACAGATACTTACAAAACAAGATACGAATACAGGATAAATAGAAATAATTAACAGAGGAAAGACTGCCAGCAAAGAGGTAATATTGGAACAGATGCTGGAATACTCTGGGTTTTGCTGTAGTGCCTGGGACCTGCTGCATCTGAGGGGCCTGTGGCCTCTGCTGGACGCCCTGGCATTCTTGTCAACAGTTCCTTTTCCTGTAATCAGGTTCTTCAGAAGAAACATGTCTCCACATCCCCCAGCTGCTCCTGTTGCATGTGTTTTTCTTTTCCATATTAATAGTGATTTCGCTTCTCTATGTCTTAATAGTTCTTCCAAATGGAGATGGGGGGGGAATGGAAAAAAAATCCCTGAGCTCAATCCCAAGGGGTGGGGATAATCTTTCCCTGGGCCCAGACTGTTTGATTCAACATACAAGATAAAATAGCTCAGAAATACCAGGCACATGAACATTTGGAAAATGCAAACATTTCCAAACCCTGAACCCAGTATCCATGGCATCTGACATGCATAAAACCAATTATCCAATGGAAGACCCCCACCAACCATTCCTAGGAAGTGCAAAAAGGCCCCACATTTTTGCATTTCTTCCAGCATCTAAAACACAAACATGACAAAATCCAGGGCCCTTACCACAAACTTTGGAAAGGAGAATGAGCTGTGAATTACTATCAAGATCTTGTAAATCGTCCATCTACCTGACAGGGCCACCTGCTAATCGACAGCCACATGGCCCCATTTTAGCCAGCAATGAATCACACTTCATGGAAAAAAAGGTTATGGCCCCAAACTCCAAAGATTCCTATGATTGTCATCATCATTATTTACCAGCAAGCATGCCAGGAAAAGGCACGAGCTGCTGTGTTTCATTCGAGGGATGATTATGTGTGCGGGCACCTTTGGGGAAAATTGGCGTTTCCACTCTCTCCAGTTCGTAGGTTGTTTAATAATCACCATGTCAGAGAGCTAGCTGAAGGGCACTCTGGAGTGAGTTAGTCTGACCCCTGCTTCCATAGTCACCATAGGTGTATTGTAGTCTTTCCTGGTCAAAAAGGTGTCTTGGGAAGTCAGTACTACATACCATCTTTCTCAGTGATCAGTTTTCTCTTAGTGGTGACTCAAAAATCAGGTGTTTATCAAGTGCCTACAAAGCAGACAAGGGAGTTATTGAGGGTGGTGGTGGTAAGGCTGTATTATAATTGGCCTTTTAAATATCAGCCTCATGAGTATTTGAGGAGCAGGCCATTTGATATAGCTGATATAAAGTGTTATGTCATGCCAAGCCACTGGTCACTAGAGAAAGGAATTGGTTTCATTTAAGATTTTTTTTAAAAAAGCAGAATAGCCCACTCTTTTCATTTTCCACATGGGGAAAGCTAGGTCTCAAGATGTGAAGTGATTGGCTCTGGATCACATAGGTAATGAGCAGCAGAGCCAAGATTGCAAAAGCAGGTCTTCTACTCCCTAATCCAAGGTTCTTTGAGAATTCAACCTGAATTCAGATCCAAATATATCACTTTGCTTCTTGCATGATGTTGGCTAAGTCATTTCCTTTCTCTGGACATCAGTTTTCTTAACTGTAAAATCAGCTTCAACCAGATGACCTCTAAGCTGCCTTCCAATTTGAAATCTGTCAGCATAAACAGTTTTTCTGGTTCACAGAACAGAGCCCTGTCCATTGTCCTGTTTTTTCAGGACTTTGTCCTGTGAAAGTCGGGCCTCACATTCTTCTCCGTGGACAGGGCAATGATTGTCTCTTACTGTGACAAGTAACAAGCACATGGCTCTGAACCAAGGTCTCTTTGGGCACTCCATGAGCTCTGGAGAGAAGTTGGGTGGAGTAAAACATTTGATTTCCAAAAATGTCTTTTAAAAATTCTTAATCCCATCATGGATTTGTCATCTCTGAATTTATCTAAAGCCATCTTGAACCTGTTTATATATTTTTGGCTTTTACCACCAGGCAAGGTAACTAGTTCCATATGTTTTCCTCCCCATTGTATAAAGAAGCCCTGACTTTCATTTTTGAATTTTATTTGTCCTCAAACTCATGGCAACCCTTCCTGAGGGATGCCTTGGGTGTGATTGGCCCAAAGAACTCTCTGCCAAGAAGCCTTCTGGGGGTATTCTGTGGTGGGGAAAGTCTTCTGACTACCACACAAATACTTGTGGCATTCCCTCACCCCATAATCTCCCCTCTCTCCACTGGGGTGGGGGGAGGGAATCATCTTCTTCAGCCCACCACTCTACGTCCCCAGCTATACTTTAATGTGCATGAGACTGCATGATACAAATGGCCCTCTCTCTCTCTCTCTCTCTCTCTCTCTCTCTCTCTCTCTCTCTCTCTCTCTCTCTCTCTCTCTCTCTCTCTCTCTTTCCTTCCAGGGTTACAAGAAATCTCATCTTGGTGAGAACACTGGGAGTGTCGTGTGTGATGAACACGAAGGACTAATTGTGTGGATTGTAGAGGGCATGAAGGAGAGTAAGTATAAGTAGTCTGTAAAGTGATATTAGAGCCAGGTTGTAAAGACCTTTAAATGCCAAAAGAAGAGTTTCTATTTGATCCTAGAGGGAAGTGGCAGTCACTGGAGTTTATTGCACAGGGGAGCGATACAGTCAGACCTATGAGTTAAGAACATCCCTAGCCATGTAGCTGGTGGATTGGAGAGGGGGAGAGATTTGGTTGCTATTTGGATGAGAGATTGGAGAAGGGAGGTGCTGTGGGTAATAAGATCAATTAGAGACTTTTGTAATCATTCAAGTGAGAGGTTGTAGGAGCTTAAATGTCAGAAGCACTTGAGAAATACTTGATGATGACTAAACTAGGCATGTAACTCCATGAATAGAGAAAAAGGAGATAGATGTCAGAGACAGTGTGGAGACTGATGGGATATGAGCGATGAAGGAGTTGGAGATGCCTCTCATCTTACCTGCCGGGGTTACGGGAAGAATGGACTAGCCTCCAAAAACTGAGGGAGGTTAGAGCTTGACTGCTTTGGGGAAGGGGAAGGGAAGAGTTCTGTTTTGAACGTGTTCAGTCCCAGATTATGAGCTTTGGAAGGAACTTCAGGGGTCCACTAATCCAACCTGTGCTTGAAGGAATCCCCACTACCACATGCACAAGTAAATTTGTGTTTGGGAAGAAACCCAGTCAGAAACATCTCATAAGTAGCTGTTGATGTGGAACTCGAGAAAGCCAGGGACTAAATACATTGATCTAGTAGTCACAATTATTTGAAGAAATAATTGAGCCCATGTGAGTAGATGTCACAGAGAGAAAGAGTGTATTAGAATTGGTTCTTTTGACCTCTTCATAATTTTTATTCTTTGTATCTTTCCATCTGTCTTGGGCTGATTTCACTCATAAAATTTGAATCCAAGAGCTCTCCTCATCCTTTCCTCTGAAACCTTTGAGATCTGCTCTCTTCAAACATTGAGTCTCTTCAGACTAGGTTCAGCTTTCCTCTCTTTATCCAGCCTGAATTCTCAGATGGAATGGTCACTTCCCCAACTCCCATAATTTTAGCTTCAGCAAGGAGTTTCACCTGGTCACAAATTGGAAATGGAATGGCATAGATGAGGGATAGCACATAAGGGAAGGGGAAGTAAACAAGCATTTATTAAGTACCCACCATATGTAATAGAAGGGAGCTAGGTGGTGCAGTGGATAAAGCAGTGGGCTTCGAGTCAGGAAGGTTCATCGTCTTGAGTTCAAATCTGATCTCAGACACTAACTAGCTATGTGCCCTCGGCAAGTCACTTAACCCCATTCCCATCACTTTCCTCCTCTGTAAAATGAGCTGGAGAAGGACATGGCAAACCACTCCAGTATCTCTGCCAAGAAAACCCTGAATGGGATCACGAAGAGTCAGACAAGCCTGGACCAACCAGACAACAACAACAACAACATGTGCTATATGCCAGACACTGAGCCAAGCACTTCACAAATGTGACATGATCTGATCTTCACCACAATTCCGTGAAATAGGTGATGTTATTATCCCCACTTTACAGTTAAGGAAAGTAAGGCTGATCTGACTAGAATGTAGAGTCCATGACTGAGAGGAAAGTGTCCTAAATCTGGAAAGACACACTGCAGCCTAATTGCAAAAGGTTTTAAATGCCACTCTCGTGTTTCTTTTTGATCCTAGAGGCAAATTACTTCAATAATTCAAACCATGGTTCAGAAATCGAAATTCTGCTCATAAAGATGGTTGCTTCCTCAATCTGTCTTTCTTGTCTAAAGCCCTTACTTTTCAATTGGCAGCAATGAGAGTGCCTCCACCTGCGGGTCCATTTTTTTAAAATTCCAGACAAGTTAATACTTCCTCTTGAAAGATCCTCTGTGCCCACATGGATTGGGAGAAGTGAAGAGCAGCTACCCAGATTGATAAGTCTGAGAGGCCCTTCATCGTGCCCTCTTGTTATTAGATCTACAATTTACTGCCTCAATTCCCCTCAAGAAGGAGCACCAACCTTTGCTACCTATCTCTTCTTCCTCCAACTTATCACCTGAAAATACCAGAAAAATTAGATTCTTATATTCAAAATCCATGAGAAAAGCAGAGAGAAGCTCTCCTTGCCTTATGATGTACTCCAAGAACTTATGGGAAATGTTGGCCTCCTGAAATTTTTGCCTCAAGAACGGTACTTAGGAAGCTGCTCTGTGGAATCCAGGAGGCTCATTTAGGATGGCAGTAATCTCTTGACCTCATTCATTCTTTGATGGCATCCTGTCTACCACTAGTTATTAGAAAATATTAATTGAGTGCAACTCCATGGACCAGAGAGCTGAGGGCCCCAGATTTCTCTGCCTTCAGCAATAGGACTCTGGAGGCAGAGCAGAACGAGTAATTTCTGGTAAGATATGCAATGTAAACTTTTTGTCATCCTTAAGCTTTGATGGCATTCCCCAGGCAGAATAAATAGAGTTACTGAAAAGGCAAGTGGTAAGACCAATTCAGATTCATCATGAAGCAGTGCATCAAAGAGCCTTTCCTGGCTACCCAAATAATAAGTTTCAAGGCAATTAACAAAAATTTCCCCATTTATTTTCTTAAAATTTCACAGGCTACAGTAAAATGACAGCATTAAGGATTACTTATCTCTTTTTTCCTCCTTCCAACAATTCTGTACTTTGCCAAAAATATGCCTAGATTAACAATGTGAACTCTTCCCCTTAACAGGGACTGGAGAAGGGAAATTCCAATGAGAAAGAGATATTCTGCCTTTTCCTGTCTGAGCAAAGAGAGAATTGTACAAGGCTTTCCTGCCTATTCTGGGGGATGAGGTTGAGGCTAAAGGGAAAGAAAGGTCAGGGAGACAGAGCCTTCTCATTTTCTAGATTTCAGAGAATTTATGGCAATACTTATGTGATACTGTCATACCCCTACCTTTGGTGGTGCAGGGCAAACTTTAAACAGCCTCTGTCTAGTAGCCGCTGTGAGTAGCAGAACTAGTTTATTTTATGGATATCCCTCTCTCTCTTCACCGGAAGCAACATGAGTATTCTCATTCTGTTGCTGCCTAGGACCAAAAGCTCCAGCTGTCCACATTGCCAGATGTGGAAGCCACAGAGCTTTCCCCTTCAGAGCGATACCTATGTTATCTCTTTAAATCTTCCTTGAGACATGACATGTTTCATAGGAAGAGTCAGGAGGCCTGGGTTCTAATCCTACTTCATATATATGTGACTTAAGGTAATATATGTAACCTTTCTGAGCCTTGGTAGCCTCAGCTGCAAAATGGAGGTAACAATGCTTGAACTTTGTAAGTCTGTTGGGAGGAAATATCTTGGCAAACATGGAAGCATTCTGCTAATGCAAGTTGTTACTTTGTTTTCACTTCTATGTTCAGTGGAGCTCAGATGGTCTGGAGACAAGTCACTATCCCATTACTCATTCTCTCAGTCCATCGACACACATTTATTAAGAACCTGTTATGTGCCAATTACTTTGCTATGGATTGGGGATACAATGGGGAAAAAAAATAAACCATGCCTGTTCTCAAGAATCTTGAATTCTAACAGAAGGGAAAGGAGAGAGAGAGACAGAGACATAGAGACAGACGACAGACATGGAGACTGAGACACAGAGATGCAGGACTGGTGACTTTACTAGCATAAGGAATAGTACAGTAATGCTATTTAATATAGTTGCAATATAAGAACAATCCATGAGTGTGGAGCTGAGTGAAAAGCTTTGTGATAACAGTAAAGATGGCACAAATATTAGGGCACTTTTGCTTGATTTGGCCAATAGTAAATGACTTGACCATGAATTGCTTTTTATGACCCCAACACTTCCTGACATAGTATTGGAGAGTGTAGCAGGAAAGCTGTCTTCCCTTCATAAGCAGTGGAACCGTGCAGCAGAACCACGTGGTTATAGTAGACATGTGCTTACACACAGAAGGGAATACAAGGCTATCACTTCCTCAGTTCCAAACTTCCGTGTAGAGTTGGTTGACAGGGCAGATATTGCTAAGACTCCAAGGCAGCAGAAAAATAATAGCAACAACATGATAAATTTTTATTGACGTTAAACTATTTCTTTTGATCACTGTGTTACTTCATTTCCTTGTATTAACTTAACATGGTTGCCTCAGTCAAAGAGAGAATTCCAAAAGACTTTAGCTTAAAAAGGCCAAGGTCCACCACTGCATCCTGAGCCATCTCCAATCATCCTGATCTATATCTGGCCACTGGACCCACATGGCTCCAGAGGAGAAAGTGAGGCTGGTGACTTCGCATGGCCCTGCCTCACTTAAATCCAATTCACTTGCACGTCATGGTGTCACCTCCCCGATGTCATGGTCCTGTTTGAGAAGGAAGGAGAAACCACACACACGAACAATCAACTTAACTTGCCAGCTTTTGCTTTCGGTTATTGACTGAAAGTTTCTAGAATTTGGGGCAAATTCTGGTCGCAAGCTTCCTTCCAAGTGCTTTTTGTTGCTATAAGTGAGTGATACGGTGGATGAGGCTCCCAATGTTAGTTACAGCCTGATACTTCTATACTTTTAATCTCTTCCAATGGATCTCAAACCAGTTCTGCCATAATAGAGTTTTATGTCTAGCTTTAGGAAAGTTCCATGACAACTCCACCTTCTCTCCTATGGTCCTTACCATGGTGGCAGAGACAGCATATATTATGTATAGATTCTGAATTGTTTTGCATTTTCTGCCAAGTGTAGAGGAATACATTTATTCATAATGGTTATAAGTGAGTGATAGCATTAAAAAACTTACTGTGTGTGCATGCATGCATGCAGGTATGTATGTATGTATGAGTATGAGTGTATTCTACCAGCTGTGTCTGTGACTTTGAAAATTCTAATCCATGTGCCCACCTCTTCAGCATCATTTTTGCCTTTCATATTGTTATTGGGTAAATTTTTTGGAGTTGGCATTAACTAGAAGTTTTCAATTAAGGTTCTTCCACTTTTTCATCTTAAGATTTAAATAATCCCTTAGTTTCCACTATTATTTCCTATACCCTGAGCTAAGAGGTAAAACTATTTCTTACCAGTGTCCTGCATTGATTGATGACATGTTGATGTATTACTTGGCACTAATGGTATTGTTGGTAAGAAGGGATATGAGACCATCACCTAAGCTAGTAAGAACTGTTTCCCAATTTATTGAGAAATACTTTTGCTATTGTTATTTACTCATGTTCAGTCATGTCTGACTCTTTGTGACCCCTTTGGGAGTTCTCTTGGCAAAGATACTGGAGTGGTTCACCATTTCCTTCTCCAGCTCATTTTATAGATGAGGAAATAGAGGCAAACAAGGTTAAGTGACTTGCCCAGTCACAGAGCTAGTTAGTGTCTGAAGCCAGATTTGAACTCAGGAAGATGAGTCTTCCTGACTCCAGGCCCAGCACCCCATCCACTGTGCCACCTAGATGACCCTGAGAAATAATATTTGCACATACTAACATTGCTATCTTTAGTCCATTTCATGGATACTTATAGTATACCTGCATTCATGGTCAATGTGGTCTATGCCAAAGTATTTCTCACAATAGGTTTTTTGGTGTTTCTAAATTGTTTTGGTGTCTTTTACCTTCTTTTAGGGACTGAACATGGAGGTGTACCACTCATGCTTCTGTCCTCTCTGTCCACCTGATTGTCTTAGCACTACAGAGTAGGGCCTGTACACAACCCTGCATTATTTAGTGGATTCTTTCTAGCAATTACATTAGCCTGATTTATGATGCTATAACTTATCATGCATTCTCAGAGCACAGTTTGCCAAGATTTCTGAGTTCCAGTCAGGCTGTCACACCTTCTGTAATGGCTGTGGGGGCTCTGTGTATGTTGCTCTGACCAGCAATTCCCAGTTTTTCCATTGCTTCCAACCCCTTCACAATGGGGTGATATCTTGGGCTTTCGTGAGGTCAGTGATATTGTTATTATTGTTGTTGATGTTGTTGTTTCAGTCATGTCTGACTCTTTGTGACCCCATTTGGGATTTTCTTGGCAGAGATACTGGAGTGGCTTGTCATTTCCTTCTTCAACTCATGTTGCAGATGAGGAAACTGAGGCAAACAGGGTCAAGTGGCTTGCTTGGGACCACACAACTCGTAAGTGTCTGAGACCAGGTTTGACCTCAGGAGGATGAGTCTTCCTGATTCCAAGCCCGATGCTCTATCTATTGTACCTTTTAGCTGCTGCTTATTATTATTTTTACTATTTTTATTGTATTACTACTTTTTACTTCTGATGGAATTCTAATAGAAATTGTGCAAGGACAAGTCACTCTCCTGGTATTGTTCTTTTCTATTTAATGTTCTGCAAACTGTTTAAGTAGATGGCATTAATGCATCCTGTACTATGAATTTGAGTATTTAAGTATCTTCTTCTGAAAGCTGCTTCTGTATAACTCTAGTAGCAGACAGGATCAATCAATAAACTTTAATTCAGCCCCTACTATGTGCCAGGCTCTGTGCTAAGCGTGGGATACAAAAAAGAGGCAAAAGATAGTCCCTGCCCTCAAGGAACTTACAGTCTAATGGGGGGAGAGGGGGAGAGAGACAACATGCAAACAAATACATACAAAGCAAACCATACACAGGATAAATAGGAAATCATTAACAGAGGTAAGCTAGTAGATGGATGATGAGAATAGAAGTACCTTTACTTTAAACATTTTTTTGCATGGTCTTAATGTTATACACCAGAGCGAATGCCTTTCATTCCGTACAGGCTGGACATTGTGACAGTCTGATAGTGGCGACATGTAGGAGCTCACTGGAGTCCCTGGCACTGGCTTCTGAGAGGCCGTTGTGAAATTTCCACTGTGAGCATTGACACCTTGAAAATCTGCAATGTTACACATCAGGACTTGAGGTATTGTTTTGTTGATTGTCGAGATTTATGAAAGAGCTGGAGAAAATGTCACTAATACAGATAGAATTTTAGAGAGTGTTATGTGTACATTTCACCTCCCCTCCCCCTACTGAGATGGTTGTTAAACATTTACCACACACCCCCAGGGACATAGATTAAAAACGTTCTTGAATTTTTATGGATCAGTGTTGTTTCTGGCAGTTCTCTGTGCGATGTCGCTTTCCTTCCAGTGTAGTCTATTTGTTGACTTGTCAGAAATATTTGGGGACTTCTATTTTAAATTGGGTTCTGTTATCTATTAGTTTACAAAAGCTAGTAAGCCTGAGCCTGTCTTTCTAGGCATCTGATAGCAGCTAAATGTTTGCAACCTGCCGTGAGATACTGGATGGATTGTAGAATTTTATTGCATAACCATGGTTTAGTAACAAATTCAACACTGCTATGTAAAGCCTTTCTGCATTAAGAAGAAAAACCCTGAACCTGATGGCTATTATTTGTTTTTCTCATCTTTTTAAGTTGAGTTCAAATAGAAGTGGTCCTGGGACAAATGACTGTGCTATTTATTCTTTTGTATTCAGTGTTCTGCACACTACTGCACAGGCAAACAAAAGAACTAGACTTTGTAATTGAATAAGAGTGTTGGGATATAAATCTATATTCTATAGGATTTTGTTCAGTCATTTCAGACTCTTCATGACCCCATTTGGGGTTTTCTTGGCAAAGAGACTGGAGTGATTTGCCATTTCCTTCTCCAACTCATTAGACAGATGAGGAAACTGAGGCAAACAAGGTTAAGTGACTTGTCCAAGGTCACACAGCTAGTAAGTATCTGAGGCCAGACTTTAATTCTGGAAGATGAGTCTTCCTGACTCCATGCCCAGCGCTCTATCCACAATACCATCTAGCTGCCCCAGTGATCTGTAGGATCACTGAAAATACGTTTGGGACAATTTCCGTAGCAGACATGATAATGGATATGGTGTATGTATATGTCTTGCTATAACAACATGGTTTTGATTTCTTCCTACTTGTCCCATTTTGAAAGTTTTCCTTTCTATATGGTATGGAGATTATGAGTATGGAATGAGACCATTTTTATTAAAATATTGTTCTTAAATTTTGGTAGATCAATATTATTTTCATGTAATTGTGGGCAACATTACAATCTATAATAATGTGCTGCTTCTGGTACAGTGTATTTGTTGAATTAATTTTTTTTTGAGGTCTGTGTTTTCAGTCCAGGAATTTGTCATCTGCCAGCCTATGAAAGGTAGTGGGTTCCTCATGTATTATTCAGACACTAGGTCATGCATTGCTAGGTGTTTAGTAGGTGCTAAGTTTTTTCAACTTGCTGTGATATTTTGCGGTTTCTTGATCAACAAAAATGGGTCCCTTAAGTATAACCCTTCTGCAATTTCTGGCGGAAATAACCTGGTCCTTAATGACCACAATAAATCCCTCCATTTCTATGAATAAATCATTTGTTTGAAACTTCTTTGTCAACATATTGTTAGTTGACTTCATGGGATTTATCAGTCTTCCTTTTCAATAAGTATTTATCTTTCTATTGCTGCCTTATGGTAATTGTCCCTCTATTTCCTTAATTTTATACAGGATTTTCTTAGACTATTTTCCAAATCTGATCTGTCTACTTCATAGTTTTATGAGTGTATATCAAAGACTAGTATTACATGTTCATTGCTTTAAACTTATTCTTCCCATCCAGCTTTGATTTCAGGATGCCAATACATCTTTTAACATACACTCTCAGCTTTCTTCTTAATAGATTTGTTCTTGATATGACTTTCTTGGAGGAAGCAAATACAAGAAGTTTTAGTACATGCTTATATCTGAAATGAAGCCAGTAAAGTCCCTTTCTAGTAATTCATGCATCTCTGTAAACATTTGAGCCAATAATCCTGGATCTCATCCAACCCTACCATTTTTAAGTTTTGCAAAGAGCTTAGTTTTACTAATTTCCTGTGATGTAACTATTCTCTTGCTCATTATATTAATGGCATACATACACTCTTCTTGAGGGCATGTACATGTCCAGAAATTTTCCACCTTCTCCTTTGGCAGTTCTCTCTAATATTTGATTTATTGAATTTTAAACCTTCTGTACTCAAGTTCAATTCATGTCAAATGGTCCACTTTGTTCTTTGTTCTACTCCTGGTAGCACTGTGATCTTCTGATTTTCACTTAGAAGTTCTGATGCAGGGAATCTAGAATTTCTGACATATTTTTATTTTCTGGATTTTGTTTTTGTATGTTTTTTTGGGAGGGTGTCTGTTTTCTTCATTGGACAATATTGCATTCAAGTTTCTACTGAGTATATAAGGTAAATACTGATGTAATCATTCCATGCCTTTCCAGGGTTCTACAATAGCTTTCTCAAGTCACTTTTGCCATGATGATTTTTCACCACTGTTCTTAGGGGTCTTCCTTGATAGTGGAACTATTCTTCCTATGGCTCCTTTAATGGCAACAACTGCCATGTTGTATCTGTGGGCAGGCCCTAATTTTATTTTTTTATACTTTCATTTATGCACTTTGGGAAAATCCATTGGTTAATGAATGTTACAGTACATACTACCATTTTTTTCCTAATTGCTCTGTTTATATACATATATGTGTGTGTGTGTGTGTGTATATATATTTATTATATATATATTATATATGTATATATGTATACACACACACACACATACACACACACATACACACATATCAGTCTGCTACTTGGATTCATGATGTCCAACTCAAAAAGGCACTTTTGGGGCTTGCCAATCTCCTTTTTCAAATTATTTGAGGTACAATTGATTTTTTCATCATCAATTTTTATTAGTATTAGGTTCAGTAAATTTCTGGTATTTGTATTATGAAGATTTTTAGGTACTTCAGACTGTTCAAATTTATCTCTTTGAGATTGTAATATTTTCTTAATTTTATCTCTTCATCAAATCTAAGCTTAGGACTTTTAAAAACACCCTCCATTGGTACAATATTTTATGACTAGAAGTTGAATGTGTTATTAACAAAAAGGAAGCTGAGCCCCTTGCCTATGACTGTTAAGATCAGTATCCAAACACTAATGCATTCTTGGTGGAGTTGTGAACTGATCCAACCATTCTGGAGAGCAATTTGTAACTATGCCCAAAGGGCTATAGAATTCTGTATACCCTTTGACCCAGCAATATCACTTCTAGGTCTGTATCCCAAAGAGATCATAAAAATGGGAAAAGGATCCACATATACAAAAATATTTATAGCAGCTCTTTTTGTGGTGGCCAAGAATTGGACATTGAAGGGATGCCCATCAATTGGGGAATGGCTGAACAAGTTGTGGTACATGAGTATAATGGAATGCTATTGTGCTATAAGAAGTGATAAGCAGGTGGACTTCAGAAAAACCTAGAAAGACTTATACAAACTGATGCTGAGTGAAGCGAGCAGAACCAGGAAAACATTGTACACAGTAACAGCAACATTGTTCAATGACCAACTTTGTTAGACTTAGCTCTTCTCAGCAATGCAAGGATTTAAGACAATTCCAAAAGACTCATAATGAGCTCCGGCCTTGGAGTCAGGAGGACCTGAGTTCAAATCTGGCCTCAGACACTTGACACTTACTAGCTGAGCCAGTCACTTAACCCCGATTGCCTCACAAAAAAAAAATCCCAGAACAAAAGACTCACGATAAAAATTGGTATTTATGTCCAGAGAAAGAACTATGGAGTTTGAATGTAGATCAAAGTATGCTATTTGCTCTCTTTCTTTTTTTTTCCATTTGCTTTGTTTCTTCTTTCTCACTGTTCATCCCATTGGTTCTAATTCTTCTTTACAACATGACTAATATGAAAATATGTTTAATATGATTGTACAGGGATAGCCTATATCAGATTGCATGCCATCTTGGGGAGGGGAGAGGGAAAGAAGGGGGAAATTTAGAACTCAAAATCTTATGGAAGTGAATATTAAAAACTAAAAAATAATTAATGAATGAAAAAAGATCAGTATCCAATTTTGTTATGATCAATACCAGCAACTAATGAAAATATTCATGTCTTCAGTTCATTTCATGTATATTCATGGGTTGCCTATCTTAATGGTCAGTGCTATCTGTACTGAAGCATTTCTAGCAGGTGGGCTATTGATATTTCTTTTTTAATCTGGTGCATCTTGCCATCTTGTGATACCAGAAAATGAAGACCAACCATTGGCCCCACTAGTCTCTGTGTCAAGCTGATCATTACGATGGTTCAAATTTGGTGGTGGTTGTTCTACAGTTGTTTCTGACTCTGCATGACCCTTTTAGGGTTTTCTTGGCAGATACTGGAGCAGTTTGCCATTTCCTTCTCCAGCTCATTTTACAGATGAGGAAACTGAGGCAAATAGGGTTAAGTGACTTGCTGAGAGTCACACAGCTGGATGTAGGTGAGGCCAGTTTGAATTCAGGAAGATAAATCTTCCTGATTCCAGGTTCAGCACTGTATCCACTGCATCACCTACTTGTCCAAGTAGGACTAACCTATAATCCTATACCAATCTATTCACTTTTTTGACTCTCAGAAGTGGTTACATCACACTGATCAGTGTGGCAAACTTATAAGTAGTAACATAAGAGATCAGCCTACTGGGATTTCAGTATTCTTGCCAAGCCTTCACAGGTAACTGTTAACAGTCTCAGAGCATGCAGAGTCCCTACTGCAGATCACTCTATTTGGCATTCCAATACTTTACCAGGGCTGTCCCCCATGACCTCATCACATTGCATGGACAATGATTTAGACCTTGACAGGGCTGTTTAGTTGTTGCTGTCGTCTTTGTCATCACCCCCACCACCACCACCAGCATCATCACTGTCATCATCATCATCATCATCATCATCATCATCATCATCATCTCATCATCTTCATTATCCTTTTCACTTTATAACTCCCATTTCCAAAGTGTTTGAGGTTGGCAAGGCCATTTCCTTATATTTTACAGGAGACATCTGTCATGTCCACGGTAATAACCAAATAAGAATGGTAATAATGGAATCAGGAAAAAAAATCAGATGAAGTGAGCACAACCAAGAAAACATTGTACACAGTAACAGGAATATTGTACAATAATCAGCGAAGAGCGACTTAGCTATTTTGATCAACACAATAATCCAGGACAATTCCAAGGGACTTATGATGAAAAATGCTATCCACCTCCAGAGCAAGAACTGATAGAATCTGAGTACAGATGGAAGCATATTTCTTAAAAATGCTTTTATTTTTCTTACTTGTTTTGCAAAATGGCTAATATGGAAGTATGTTTTACGTGATTTCACATGTGTAATAGATATCACATTTCTTGCCTTCTCAATGAGTGGGGAAGGGGTAGGAAGAAGGGAGAAAATTTGGAACTGAAAATTTTAAAAAGTGCATGTTCAAAATAAATAATGAATTTTTTTTAAAAGAAAAAATGCGCACTATGTACAGACTACTAAATGAGACCCCTGGGGGAGGTATGACAATGATAAGATCCCAGTTCAAAAGCGCACAGTCTTATGGGGGGAGGGGTAACGTACACTTGGGGAAGTGACTGGACCCGTGATTTCATTACTCTAAGGATCTCCCAAGTTAGAAAAATTCCTTTATCGATACAGGTGGGCATCTTCTTGTCAACTTACAGTCTTAGAGAGCTGTCTGGAGCAGTAGATCTTCAAGTATGGTCCTTGAGTTCTTGGGGGTCTGCAAGGTCCTCCAAAGTCAATACTGTTTTTATAAGAACTGTAGGACCTATTTGTCTATTAAAATACTCTCTCCCTTTTCCAAGTACCTACCTACGTGAGGTCAGATTTTCTTCATGTATGTCCACCAAAAGAACATGGAACAGATACAGAAGCAGATATGAGAATCTAGCTGCCTTTTCTTGAGCCAGACTTCAAAGAGATTAGCAAAAATAAAACAGTATCACTCTTCTCACTGTTTTTTAAAAAAATATTATATTTCATTGAAATGTATGATTTATGTCAAGATGTAATAGGTTTGTTATTATTTTAAAATGAGTTAATATTTTTAAAATATTAAATAAAAATCAGAACTAAGTTCAAAATCCCCATGCTCACCCTTACTACTCATGTAACAGATGCAAGCCATTTACTCTCTCTAGTCTAGCCTTAGTTTCCTCATCTGTAAAAAGAAGGTAGGAATAAAGATAATTCCTGCCCTCAAGGACCTTATACTCTAGTGGAGGAGAAAAGGCCCAAAGGGGAATATTACTATGGTCTCAAAAGTTACTGAGCTATTAGCCAATCGACCAACACAATCTATTCAGGGACAAACACAGTGAATGTGATCAGTTTTTGATTCAGAAATGTCTGGAGAGAAGTAGAAGGTGATAAGGTGGAGACAAGCAGAATGTAGGGGGTTAAGTGAGACATGGTGATTGAATCTCTCCTGAAATGGGAGTTAGGGGAGAAGCAATCATTCTAATAGAGGTATGTAAAATCATTAAAGAAGAACTGATA
Organism: Phascolarctos cinereus; assembly: GCF_003287225.1. NCBI lineage: Eukaryota > Metazoa > Chordata > Mammalia > Diprotodontia > Phascolarctidae > Phascolarctos > Phascolarctos cinereus. The sequence continues at coordinate 5,453,283 of NW_027556402.1, read as the reverse complement.
ATAATGACGACCCCATTAGTGTTGAATATTAATGATGATGGAGAAGGTGTCATTTTATAAAAATGAAATCACCAGAATAAAAGAAGAACCATAGGTCATTAATGATTTTTTTTTCCTCTTGGTGCAAGTCCAGACCTGTAATTTCTTTCTTTTCTTTTTTTTTCCAACAAGAACAAGATTTATGTTGGTTTGTTACTTTCTCTCTCTCTCTCTCTCTCTCTCTCTCTCTCTCTCTCTCTCTCTCTCAAAAAAAAAAAAAAAAGAGGAGTGTAGAGAAAAACAGAGAAAATTGACTGCCAGCTTTTTTCTTTGGAGCTCAAGCCAGCCCTTATGAACACTACTCCCAGGGTGGGAAGCTGCCATAGGCCATGTGTACACACAGCTTCAGCTTCATTGGGCAGGGAAAGAAACCAACATTTAATACATGCATGGGATGTGGCAGGAAGGCTGATACTTATGAAAAGCTCCAGCTTTTTTCCTTTTTCTGCTATTCCTCTCTCTAAGCCTTTCTATGGGGGAAAAGTCATCTCCCCCAGGCCCACCTTTCTAAAGTGGGACGTGATAGCAGAATAAACCTGAGCTCTGGAGGAAGCTGGGGAATGGGGCACTGCAGCGTGAATAGAGCTGGAAGGGGAAAGACGAGACACAATGAGCTCTGGAATTCCAAATTAGTGTGCATGGGGGTTTGGAGGGTCATGAGGTCTGAAAGAGCTGAGCTGTCCAGACCTCGAAGAGACCTCCCGGATAGGACATGAAAATATGAAGCCCATTGCAAGCCTTTTGGACAGTCCTGTAATTTTATTGGTATTGGGAACTTCTGCAATCAATATAAGTTGTCAAGTTTGCAATTTATTCTTAAAGAGTTGCCTGGGGGCCCTGTCAGGTTCAGTGATTTCCCCTTGGTCACATTTTCCTCAGTTTCCCCTTTCCCATGCATGTACACACATATGTATATACTCATATGCATATATACACATACATACATTTAACATTTATATTTATTTATTTATTTTTTAAATTAACTTTTTAAAAAAAATTGAGTTCTGAAATCTTTTTCTCTTCCACTCTTCCCCCACCCATTGAGAAGGAAAGAAATATGATATCAAATATACATGGAAAGTCATGCAAGACGTATTTCCATATTAGCCCTGCTACAAAAAAAATGCGAGAAAAATTAAGAACATGAAAAAGTTATATTTCAATTTACACAATCTCTATCAGTTCTCTCTCTGGAGATGGATAGCGTTTAAGTTTTTCTGAATTGTCTTGGATCATTGCATTGATCAGAGTAGCTAAGTCCTTCACAGTTGATCATCACACAATATTGCTGTTACTGTGTACAATGTTCTCTCGGGTCTGCTCACTTTATTTTGCGCCAGTTCATATAACTCTTCCTAGGTTTTTCTGAAACCATCCTGTTCATCATTTCTGATAGCACCAGAGTATTCCATCACAATCATATACCAAAATGTGTTCAGCTACTCCCCATTGAGGGCCATCCCCTCAATTTCCAATTTTTTGCCACCACAAAAAAAGCTGCTAGAAATATTTCCCATGCTTCTTTATGTACAAGATGTATCCCCTAAATAGACTTTAATCTTCTTGAGAAAAGGGACAGTTTGATCTGTTTTTATCTTCAGCAACTAGTAGAGTATCTCACACATATAAAGTGTTTGTTCAATTATATTTTTGAAGAACAGATTTTTAAAATCATTTCTTTTCTTGTTAGCTTTATTTTGGGGTGAACAGGCTAGATGAAAACTAAAAGGCAAGGGATTTTTCTGAAGAAATGGTGAGATCTCTCTGAAAGTGACCAAGAGTCATGAATGGCTTGGGGTCACATGTTCCACTAGACCAAATGAATTCCAAGAATAAATTCCCATGTTAGGCTTTAAAAATATGACAACCCTATTCTTGCCTTTTCTCTCCATGGTAGAGATCGCACACACTATGTGTGAAAAGAATTTGATGAGACTTCAAATAAAGGTCAGCAGTGTTACTCAGGAAAGGATGAATCCCCAAATGAATTTCACACTTACTTGGCACTTGCTTCTCTTGACCCCCCTCAAAGCCTCTCATATCAACCAACAAATCAACAAACATTAGGTTGTTGGCTGTGGGGAGCTAGGGAGCTACAAGTGAAAAGACAAAACCCAAGCAATGCCTGGCTTCAAGGAACTTACATCCCCTATTGTTGTTTGCAATCTCCTCCTGATGGGGTGCAGGTAAGAAATGCTGCTGCAATCCTGTTTCATCTGGATCCTCCATTTTTGGTTGGTATGTCTCATATTACATGTCCTTCTGATTCCAACCAACAAGACCTTAAAGAAATAATAATTATTACAATAACAATAATGACAATAAGTTCTCCCAAAGTCTTTTGGCTATCAAATGGATCATATAAAAACAATATTTTTAGGAGTTAAAATGTAAACGAATCAAAAACATGTGGATTAAATTTCCTTGGAAATACCCCTGGGCTTTAAGCCTGAGGAGGAAAGTGCTTGCAAAATGAGTTAAATCAAGAGTTGCCAAAAATTAAACATTTGAAAAATTATTTGAAATGTTTTGCTGATCCCTAGGTGCTCATGGGGTCTCTTCTCTTTATGTGAAAAGTACTTAAAATTCAACTTAGGTTATTTTTCAAGTGCATTCATCGGCAGTCCAGTTGGCTCATTCAATCCGCTAGACCAAATGAATACCAGGAATGAACTCCCATTTTAGGTTGTTGGCTTTTTTTTTTTAATGACATCCTTCTTTACTTTTTTTCTTCAGTGGTAGAGATCATACACACTATGTAAAAAGAGAATTTCGTGAGTCCTCAAGACCATCCTGAGCAAAGACTCAAAGATGTAGCCTTTTGTGCAAGTATAAAAGAACTGACCAGTCTACCCCACTTCCTCATTTAACCCAGGGTATCAAGTTGATAAGCATTGATTGAGCACCAGCCCATTCCTGCAATTTTGCTAATCAGTGTAGATACCACAGGAGGTAAGAAGAGTCTGTGCCCTCAAGGAACTCACAATCCAACGGGACAGACAACATGTAAAGAGCTAGGTCCAAAGAAGATCCAGACAGGAGAAATCAGAGATGATTGCAGTGGGAAGGCTCTAGCATTAAGGGGAATAAGGAAAGGATTTTAATAGAAGGTGAGATTTATTTGAGGGAAAGGAAGCCAGGGGAGCTAGGCCATGAAAAATAAGGGGGGAAAGAATTCCAGGCATGGTGGCTAGCCAGTGAAAATGCACAGGGTTAGGAGATAGAGTATCCAGCCAGTAGACCAGTGTCACTGGATTTCAGAGAATATAGAAATGAGTCAAGTCTAAGACTGAAACATTAGGAATAGGCTGATTTATGAAGGAATTTAAAAGCTAAAGAGAAAATTTTGTATTTGACCCTGTAGGGAATAGGAAGCCACTGGAGTTTATTGCATAGATGGACTGTCATAGACAGACCTATACTTTAGGTAGATCACTTTGGTGGCTTAGTAGAGAATGGACTGGAGTGGGGAGAGGCTTGAAGCAGGGAGACCCAACCAGAAGACTATCGCAGTAGTCCAAGTATGACACGAGAAGGGCCTATTCCAGGGTTATGGTAGTGTCAGGAGAAAGAAGGTATATATGAAAGATACAATGAAGGTAAAACCAATAGGACATGGCAACTTATTGGGTATGAGCAGGATGAGAGAGAATGTGGCATGACACCAAAATTGTAGGCCTGGGGGACTAGAAGGACAGTGGGGACATCAAGAGCAGCAGAAAGAACAGGAGTTCAGTTTTGGAAGTGTTAAGTTTAAGATATCTACAAGACATGTAGTTTAGGATGTCCAGTAGTCAGTCAGAGAAGCAACTGGAGGTCAGGAAAGAATTCAAGATAGACTTGAGAATCTTCTGTCTCGTTGGAGGCAGTCACAAGGGATAGAGTGCTGGGCTTGAAGTAAGGAGGAATTGAGTCTGAATCCAGAGTCTAGTTGTATGTTACTCTAGGCAAGTCACTTAACCTACATTTGCCTCAGTTTCCCCATGAATAAAATGAGGATAATAGCACTTGCCTCCCAGGGCCATTATGAGGATCAAATAAGAGAATATTTTTAAAGTACTTTGCAAACCTGAAGATGCTATGTAAGTGTTATCATAATTATTATTTGCCTAGAGATGATAAATGAATTCATGGAAGCTGACAAGATCACCAAGTGAAAATAGAATATGGAGGAAGAAGAGACCAGGGTCTAGTCCAGCACTTTGGGGTACATCCATAGTGAGCAGGCGTGATCTGAGAAGGCCTGATCAGATAAGGGAAGACAAGAACTGGGAGAGAGCCATATCACACAACTGAGGAGAGAAAAGAATGACAAAAAAAGGTAGGCAATAGCTGAAAGGATGAAGAAGATCAAGGAGTATGTGATTGGTCAATTAAGAGATTACCATGAACTTTGGAGAGAGAAGCTGATAGCAAGAGCTGGACCAGTTTGTATAGAGCTTAGAGGTTTGGAAACTACTTTCCAAATACTAGTCATTGTATCCTCACAACAACCTGGGAAGTAGATAGTATTATTACCCTTCTTGGACAGATGAGGAAACTGAGGAAGATTTGAGCTCTGAGGTCAGATTTCAGCTCAGGTCTTCCTGACTTCAGGTCCAACACTTCATTTCTTAGAGCCCCAAATTATTTCAATACTTTCATATATGTATATCCAGCCATTCTACAGTTTAGAAACCCCTACTTAGCTTGAAACCACAAAAAGAGCTGCTAGAAATACTGTGGTATGCACTTTACTTCTTCTCTTTGGGTTATAGGCCCAGTAGAGGTGATGTTGGGTCAAAGAGTATAGTGGCTTTGGGGGAATCATTCCAAACCACTTTCCCGAATGGCTGGACCAGTTCAGAGTTCCGCAGATGGTGCATTACTGAGTTTAGCCCTCGGCTTGATTCTGATAATTCTTGGATTTGGCCCCCTGCCCATTCTTGTGGGATTGATTCAATCCACCAGTGACTCAGTCCCCACATCTTTGACTCCCATTCTTCTTTGCCCCCCAGATCCACTTAGTAACCAGATTTAATCAATCATCCTTCCAATTTCTCCTGTGAGTTTGTCCCTTGTGCACCAAACCCATTAGTGAAGTTTGACGTAGATTTACAATTAGAAGGAGAAGGGAATAAGTATTTACACGGAGCCTAACGCGTACCTAGCACTGTGCTAAGCACGTCATAGATTTTACGTCATTTGACCCTCACAACAGCCCTGACAGGAAGGTGCTGTTTCCCCATTTCATGGTTGAGGAAGTTGAGGTTAAGTGACCTGTCTAGGATGACACAGCTAGTAAACGATCTGAGGCCAGATCTGAACGGGCTTCCTGACCCCAGGGCCCAGTGTGCTATCCATTGCGTCACTTAGCTGCCTCATCCATGGCTCCCTAGGAAGGGTCCCTAGAATTCATATCTTCATAGACTCATCAGTCTATAACTGAATGAGATCTCAGTGGCCATCCAGGCAAACGGCCTTGTATTGTAGTCAAGAGAACTGAGGTGCTGAGAGGTGGCTCACACCTAAGAAGTGAGCAACAGAGCTGGTAGTCAAGCTCAGGACTGACTAGGCTGACTGACTCCAGAGCCCTGTAACTCTCCCTGCTTCCAGGCTATTGATCCTGGTATTCATCAGCTATGCCTAGATTTCTGGGAGAGACTCTGACTGGTAGTATGACTGCCAGGCTCATCCACATCCAATCAATCTAGAAGCTTCCATTAGGTTTCTATAATGTACTAGGCACTGAAGTTTCCCAGCCAGAAATGGTATCCTCTTGCCGTCTCCTTCCTCAAGCCCAACTATGATTTCATCAATTCAATGATGACAAGTTGATACAGTCCCCTTTTTCCCATTATGGCCAAATCTCAGTCATTAGCATATCATCATCATCTGGCCCCACCAGATCAACTCAACTGTCCTAAAATCAAGCCCTCTGCTTAGTCAGAGTTCATTCTTTACTGTCCTGAGACATTAAATGTGCTCCTACATCCATGTGTTTACTTATGCCATTTCCTTCCCACTCTTTCAACTGAATCTAAATCCTTAAGGGACCTATTTTGTCCACAAATCCCTTACTGAGTAACAACAGGCTACTGTAACACCAATAGTAATTCAAATCCCACCTCTGATACTATCTATGTAACCGTGGACAAGTCAATTAATCCCTACAGCCTCAGTTTCTTTGTCAGCAAAATGGAAATAATTTTTACCTATACCATCTGCTCAACAGGGTTTTTGTGATACTCAAATGAGTTTGTATTTAAGGGGGGGAGAGAAAAGTACAAGGATTTTTTTAAGTGCCTAGTTTGTAAAGTGCCAAACACTGTGAGAAGTGATTTATAAATATTATCTTATTTGAGCCTCACAACGACCTTGGGAAGTAGGTATTATTATCCCCATTTTACAGTTGAGGAAACTGAAGCAGTCAGATACTGAGTGGCTTGTTCAGGATCAACAGCTAGTTAAGTGTCTGAGGCCAGATTTGAACTTAGTTCTTCCTGTCTCCAAGTCCAGTGCACTGTCCACTAACTAGTTCTTCCTGTCTCCAAGTCCAGTGCACTATGCCACCAACTACTATAAAGGACTTTGATTACATTAAAATGCTATGTAAATGTCAGTTCTTCTCTTCTCATGTGAATTTCCATAGCTACTTAATCAGTACCATGTGACATAACACTTTATTTCCTGTATTCTAGCTCTTGCTATGTTATTATATGTACGTCTTACCTAATTTGGTTATCATGTAAGGGGTGAAGACAGTGTTTATGGGAGTTCTTAATAATTTGTGGAGTTCTCCGATTGCCCCTTGATTCCCACACTCCAAATAAAAGTTTGTGAGTATGGCTAGAGCCCTTTTCTTCTGGCATCTCTATTTGGTTTTCAGGCTCATAAAATGTTTGACCAGAAAGAGGTCTGAAAGACCATCAAATTCAATCCTGCTCATTACTTGTATTTGGTTCTCAGAGGACTGTAAAATGGCGTGGATGGTGAGTACAGGTCTGTCTTCCTATCCCAGGAGGAGGGAATCACACACTTATCAGGGGTTTACTACATGCCAGCAACTGGGCTAAGTGCTGGGGATGTAAATACAAACCAAAAGAAGGCCAGTGCCTGGCTTCAGGGAGCTGGATGTAGCACGGTGGGGAGGACGGTATCTGTCACACGGTCATGGGTCCAGAGCTTGGGAAGGGAGTAAATGCTCCCCTGTGTACCTCCACAAAATGGAAGCTCTAGGAGAGACTCACCAGCAGAAGAAGGGGGCCGGCCTAAGAGAGAGAGTTATTCACAGTTGAGAAGGGCACAAGAAGAGCTGGAGGTCCCAGATGCCCAGGGAAGTTCCTGGGTGCGACTGCTGCAGGGGCATGATCTTGAAGACCAGAAGCCAAGACTAGGGCCAAGCACACAGTAGGCACTTAATAAATTCTTGTTGACAGAGTATGTTAAGCGGTAAAGTATTCCCTTTGTACTGAAAGTAAGAATATATACATTCCATGAGTTCACATCATTTGAATTCTAGGCACAAAATATGAAATGTTGATTTAATTTAAAGTTAGAGAATATTCTGAATTTTCAATTTTGTTCTTATTGGATAGTATCTGAAAACATGTAGGTCTGGGTTTCACTTGATAGATAAGGTAGCTATTAAATGCTTACTACGTGCAAGGAATGTGCTGATCACTGGGGATACAAATAACCACAAGCACAATTCCCCCTCCCCCAAGCTCATATTCTATTGGGAAAGACAACACATAAAGGGGAACCAGCTGGCCAGGACCTCAGCAGCCACCCAGTGGACATCTGAGCAAGAATCACCTCTAGACATTCCCCCAATTGACTATCCAGTCTCTGTTTGAAGATCTCCAATGGTGGTGGGCCAGTGGGATTAGTTGGATTCTGTATCTTGATATTAACTTCTCATTAATCATTTTTGAAGATTAAAAATGCTTTGTCCTTCATCAGTAAAATAAGAAAATTTGGGTTCAGTTTAAGGCTCAGTAGATTTGTATGTTTCATCCTGGCCTGCATGACCGATTGTTGTATAGCAGGATTTTCTACTTCCCACCCAGTTGTTTTGCCATTCTATTGAGCAAAAGCCCAAGAGTAGCCCCACCCCACCCCCATCCTCTTGGACTAATGAAACAAGGATTGTGTCTTCATTCATTTGTCCCTGAGCCCGTTATTTTCTCTGTTTATACTCTCTTCCCCAGTAACCTCATCCACAAGAATGTCCTCAAATCCATCCATCCATCCATTTGTTCTTTTGTTAAAAGTTTGTTTATTTCTTTATTAGTTTATGGAATAAAACAAGCACTTCCATAACATAGTATAATCCTCCCTGTCTTCTTTGACTCCTTTCTCTTCCTTGGCCCTCATATATGATCAATCAGCTCTTGTTGGTTCTATCTCTTATAAATCTGCCACATCTGTGCCTCCCTTTCCTTTGGCATTTCTACAAAATACTAGCTCATGCTCTCCTTACTTGTTCTGTAGACTCTTGTTCACATCTGACTTCCATGCCTTCAGTTTCTCTTCTTAACCATGCCCCTTTACTGCCCTCCATGCCTTCAGTTTCTCTTCTCAGCCATGCCCCTCTACTGGCCTCCATGCCTTCAGTTTCTGTTCTCAACCATGCCCCTTCACTGGCCTCCGTGCCTTCAGTTTCTCTTCTCAGCCATGTCCCTTCACTGGCCTCCATGCCTTCAGTTTCTCTTCTCAGCCATGCCCCTTCACTGGCCTCCATGCCTTCAGTTTCTCTTCTCAGCCATGCCCCTCTACTGGCCTCCATGCCTTCAGTTTCTGTTCTCAACCATGCCCCTTCACTGGCCTCCGTGCCTTCAGTTTCTCTTCTCAGCCATGTCCCTTCACTGGCCTCCATGCCTTCAGTTTCTCTTCTCAGCCATGCCCCTTTACTGGCCTCCATGCTTTCAATTTCTCTCCCTATGCAGACATCTTACACTGCTGCCAGGAAAATCTTCCTAATGAACAAATCTGATTTTTCTTTTTAAAAAATTTTCATGTATTTTAAATTTATGGAATAAAATAAGCATTTCTACAACATAATATAATTTTAAAAAGAGATTATTGCTCATGAATCTGCAAGTCTATTATGTACAACTTGCTATTGCTTTTAGATATATAATAACATTGTCACGTAAGGTTTTTTTTCTTTAAAAAAAATCTTCCCCATTGTCTAGCCAATAAATTTCAGGCTTCATTGCCCGGAATTCAAGGCCTTTTATAAGCTGACTCCAAATTATATAGACTCCAACTTTCATTTCACACTAGTCTCTTTCCTATTTCTATGGATTCAATGTAATCTGTTCTGAATTATATAACTCTCTCTTCCCCACACATCCCACACTCTGCCTAAGTGCTTTAGCTCACACTATTTCCTATGCCTCAAATTCCCATTTATAACTTTATAAAAGCTGAAATCCCATCATCCTTCAAGAATCAACCCAAATGGCATCTTATTTATGAAATCTTCCTAATCCCCACAGTGGGGAAAGATTTTGCTTTCCACCTTCTGAACTCTTCTGTACTTATGAAAATAACACATATGCTATTTTCCTACTAGACACTAGGGTCCTTGAGGGTAAATTGTGCATAGTATCAGTCTTCTTATCCCCTGCTCTGGATGCTCTGCAAATATTGGGCACTTGACACTGGTCACATCATTTGTATGTCACCTTCCTGATGTCATGGTCCTCTTCAGGAGTGAAGGTCAAACAATCGTCACCACTAGAGTGTAAGCTCCTATAGGGCAGAGATGGTTTTCATATCACCTTTGTATCCCTAGGACCCAACAAAGATAAATTCAACAAGTATTGATTAAGCCAGGCATTATGCTATATGAGCTGGAAATACAAATACAGCCCCTGCCTTCAAGGAGTTTGTATTCTAATAGGGAGCTGAAGAGAGGCAGAGGAATAGCCAGTAGGGGGCACAGTAGAGAAAGTCCTGGCATATTGTAGATGCCGGATTAATGTTTCTTCTTGTTATTCCATTCATTTCAACTCAACACACGTTTCTTAAGTGAATACTGTGCATCAGACATTTTGTTTCCTGGTGGTGATACAAAGACAAAACAAAATAATCCTTGCCCTCAAGGAGTTAGATTTATCTAGGAAGTGCCAGGGATGACTAAATACCAAAAATAGCCTAAATAAATACAAAGTAGTTGCAGGGTGAGGAGAGGAATGCTAAATCGTGATAATATTCAATGCCACAAATTCCTCAGGAAATAATACAGGAAAGTGTAACCCCAATGATTATAGTTGTTCTCATGTAATCAGTCAGTAAACTAGGATTTATTAAGGGCCTACTAGAGCCTGGAGAATAATATCATGGAAATAATGACTGTGAACTTGGATAGACTTCCAGAGCTAGTGGAGGATAGAAGGGCCTGGCCCACTATGGTCCATGGGGTCATGTAGAGTCAGACACAACCGAACACAAACAAAAAGGTCCTGGAGAAGAGCAGAGTATAAACTTGAACTAGATCACCAAAGGATCAAAATGGGAGTTTAGCCAGTATGTGGGCTTCAAAACATTTTCCGTTTATATATATCAAGCCAGTTTGTTTGTTTAGGAGAATAAAGTGGTGAAGAGGTTTAGAGCCCCTAGAAAGGGCTTTTGGGAAGCAGTACCTCCTAGTGCCTAAGAGGCTTTGGTCTGGGGTCTCAAGAAGACACCATTTCCCAAAGAACTCCTGGATAATTTAGGAGATACAGCTTTTCCTTCCTTTTAGTGCTTTTTATTACACTACACAGTAGAGAGAGACAGGGATTAGAAATTGGCAGGCATCCTAGTTTTATTTAAGAAAGCTTAAAGAGGCAAACTGAAAAATTATAGCCCAGTGTACAAATGGAAGTGGTGAAGGAAGGTGTCTTGGAAACTACTCCAATAGTTTTTATGAAGAGAAAAATAGAAATGAACCCATCAAATAATGGAAGTAATATAGTCCAATGCGTAAATCTAATTTTTAGTATGAAGTCAGGAAATTCCCAGCTTTGTTTCTGGCTTCATTTTTATTTCTTCAGAGGCCGCTGAATTCCTTCTCTTTTTTTTTTTTTAAATTTATTTAGTTAGTTTTAGTTTTCAACATTCACTTTTATAAGATTTTGAGTTTAAAATTTTCTCCCTCTCCTTTCCATTCCCCTCCCCAAGATGGCATGCAATCTGATATAAGCTATACATCTACAATTGTATTAGACATATTTCCACATTAGTCATGTTATAAAGAAGAATTAGAACCAAAGGGAAAAACCATGAGAAAAAAATAAACAAAGAAATAAAAGAGAAAATAGTGTGCTTCAATCTGCATTCAGACACCATAGTTCTTTCTCTGGATATGGATAACATTTTCCATCATAAGCCTTCTGGAATTGTCTTAGATCCTTGCATTGCTGAGAAAAGCTAAGTCTATCAACATTGGTCAATGCACAATGTTGCTATTACCGTGTACAATGTTCTCCTGTTTCTGCTCACTTCACTCAGCATCAATTCATGCAATTCTTTTCAGGTTTTTCTGAAGTCCACCTGCTCATCACTTCTTATAGCACAATAGTATTCCATTACATTCATGTATCACAACTTGCTCAGCCATTCCCCAATTGATGGGCATCCCCTCAATTTGCAATTCCTGGCCACCACAAAAAGAGCTGCTATAAATATTTTTGTACATGTGGGTCCTTTCCCCTTTTTATGATCTCTTTGGGATATAGCCCTAGAAGTGCTATTGCTGGGTCAAAGGGTATGCACAGTTTTATAGCCCTTTGGGCATAACTTCAAATTGTTCTCCAGAATGGTTGGATTATGAATTCCATCTTTTGACATTATACAACACTGGCAGAATATTGGTGTTTCAAGAAGAAACTTTTTTTTTTCCAAGGGAAGAGTGGTAATTATTGAAGGAACCAAAGAATCACAAGATCTGAGACTTAGAAGGAACCTCAGTGTCTGTTTAGACTAGGGGCTCTTAACTTGGCATCTGTGAACTTTCTTTTTTAAACAAATTGATGACTGTATTTCAACATAATTTGTTTCCTTTGTCACACTATATGTTCCAAAACCATGATTCTGAGAAGCACTCCTCAGGTTTCACCAGATGGGCCTGTAACACAAGGAAACTTAAGAAGCCCTCATCTAGTTGAACCCGTATATGAAAGGAATCCACACTTTAACGTAACCAACGACAGGTAGCCCAGCCTCTGCATGATGCACCACTTTGTCATAGCTCAGACTGTTCATTTGTGCCCTGACATCAACCCTGAGTTGGCCTCTTTGAAACTATCCCCACGTTGCTTCTGGTTCTTCCCTCTGAAGCCAAACAGAACACATCTAATTAAGTCTTCCACGTGATAGCTCTTGAAATACTTGAAGACAATTTTCATTTCTCCCCTGAATCTTTTCTCCAGGGTAAACATGTCCAGGTCCTTCAACCAACCTGATGTATCATAGACTCAAAGCCCTTCTGGGTACCCTCCTCCTCTGGACACTTTCCAGTTTGTCAGCTTTCTTAATGCTAGTGCCTAGAATTGGAAAGTACGTTCTGGGTGATATCTAACAGGAGCAGAGCACAGTGGGTCCATGCCTTCCCTTGTCTTCGTTGTTATTGTTGCTCAATCATTCAGTCATGTCTGACTCTTCATTACCTTGTAGACCACACTGTCCATGGGGTTTTCTTGACACAGATATTGGAGTGGTTTGTCATTTGCTTCCCCAACAGATAAGGCAAACAAGGGTTGAGTGACTTGCCCAGAGTCACACAGCTGGCAAGTGACTGAGGCTGGACGCTGATCTCAGGTCTTCCTGCCTCCAGACCCAGCGCTTTATCCATGGAGCTACTTCACTTCGTCCCTTGAAGTTAGACCCCTCTTAGTGCAGCCCAAAGTTATATTTTCTTTTATTTTTGGATGTCATGTCACACTGTGGATTCACATCGAGCTAGCAGTGGACTAACTCATCGGTTAGTTAGCAAGTTTTTGTTCAGTACGTACGGTGTGCCAGGCATGCAATAATAACAACGTAAGTGGAAAGAACAACGAAAAGAAACTGCCCATTCTGTAATGACAGTGGCTCAGCTTTGCTGTAAGGAGAGGTAATAGAATGACTTCTTTGCAGAGGTGGGGGACTGGCTGTGTGGAATGTTACATATATCCCATGACTCACTTTCCCAAAGCCAGGCTAGCCAGCTTTGCTCCTCATGGTTCCCTTCAGGATATTCTATGGGATTCATTGGAAAAGGTCATTCCCAAAGGCCACCCCTTCCTCCTTGGAACATTGATGCTGCCTTGCCTACAAACCTAAACTCTGGATTCTGGAGTGTGGGGATGCTCAGACATTCTCCAGAACTTTCAAACTCACAAGGTCAGAAGGTTCAGTTGTCTCACCTAAAATTGAAAAGACCAAACACAGAAGCCAGTGACCAAGACCTTTCTCAAGGTCATGTGGCCTTATTGGAAAGGTCAAAAGCTCCCTCTTCTTCCAGCATTGGCTCTCACCAGATGCCATGCTAATAGAGCATCAGATGGGACTGAGGCAAGAAAGACCTGGAAGAAGCTAATGAAAGGCCCTGAATTCCTTTTGAGCCCATTAAAGAGCCTCCCATTCCTCCTGTCCCATTTTGCTTAACAAACTGGAACCAGTTACAGAATGTGTCTTTGCCATGTTATCTGAGAGTGGCAGTAGCTGGCTTCTGGGTTGGGAAATGCTGCTACTTTTCTCCTCCCGTTCTTCCTCTTTTTCTTCCTCTTCCTCCCCTCCCTCCTCCTCCTCTTCCTCCTTTTCCTTTTTTTTCTCAAAAAGCTGGGACAATTTACTTTCACCCTGCAGTTTTCATTTTGATTTCTTGAAATGTAGTTCTGAAATACTGGCTTTAAAAAACCCCATTGGGTTTTAAATGGAGACACTGGGCTATGCCTTTGAACAGTAATCTCTCTGCTTTTCATTGAGTGGCCAATAATAGGCCCAGGCCATGCCTCTGTGGCCCTTTGTTTAAGTATTGATGCTTTAGAATAGGTATAAATAGGAATTGTTCTTCTTTTAGAGAAATAAATGAAAAATTGTATTTTTTTTTAACTTGGGGGATGAAAAAAACTTTTATGTTAGAAACTCGCTCTACAAAAGCCAATAGCAACTAGTAGCATATTTTCTTAGAGAGTTGCCTGGTGGTACTGAAACATTAAAAGATTTGTATATACTCATGAAGTCAGTAGGCAGCAGATTTAAGACTTGTACCCAAGATTTATAAGAAATAAAACATATCCTGTCCTACTCCTGGCAGAATGCCAGTGGTATCTAGCCAATGGCTAGGCTGACACATGATACTCCAAGAGGTTGTACATGTAGTGAGCCAATGCCCATTGATAGAGTCTATGCAATGTGTTCTCAATATGTAACCCTTGTCTGTAATATACAGTGTATTTAATATTCTGTATTTGGGCTACAATATGTATTCTATAATAATTTTTGTAGTCCATTATTCTTTATTCCACCCCTACCACCCAGTCTACCCAAAATTTTACAGCCCTAAAGCTTCTAGTATCTGTAAGTGCTGCACACATAAGGGAGTTTTAGAAATGGTCATAAAATTTAATTGAATCATATATCTAAGTAACCATATTAACCCAGGCAAAACTGGGAGCTGGGAACAGTTCTGATCCTCTTATTTGAGCATCTTGATTGAAATTAATTTTATACCACTTTAATAAAGAATCAGAAACAATCAAATTTGATAACCCAGTGTTTAATAAACCTGAGACTATAAATATTTAGGGAAAGAGTTCTGTATGCTGTACTTGACAAGTATTTCTGGGAAATCTGGCAAGACATTTGGCAAAGAAAAAAAATGTGTTTAGACCAATGTCTTACATAATTTATTACAATGAGGTCAAAATGGATATGTGAACTTAATATTAAATGTCATGACATTTTAAAAAAATAAGAGAACCAGGTAGGTAACGTTCACTAGTCTAGATAGAGCAGACAACTTAAGTCAAGACCAAGGAAGAGTTCTTAAACAAACGCAAATAGAGATGATCACAAAAAAATAAAACAGATAATATTTATGACATGAAGTTGTTTGTATAATCGATGAAGTCTGTTCAGACTACAATCTATCATTTAGGGCAAAATCTTTGTGTGAACTATCTCAGATAATAAATATAGAAGACCAAGTGTCATTCTCCAGTGGAGGAGTGATCAATCGATAGGAATAAATAGTTCTTAAAGGAGTCATAAATTTTAATAGACACACTAATATGTTATTGGTAGACTTACAATTGGTCTGATGCAATGGTGTCAAACTCAAATAGAAACAGGACCACTAAGCTATAGATAAGGATCCCTGAAGACTACATATTGATCTAGAAAACTACATATAAACATTATCCATGCTTTATTATATTTTTATTTAATTTGCTAAACATTTTTCAATCATATTTGGGCAGTGGGGAGTGTGTTTGACACCTCAGGTCTGGGGGATTTGTGATGGGTTCAATACCTGGAAAGAAACATGGTATTATGTTTCTAAAGTGACTAAAATGAGCATAGTTGTTAACCCAGATATCCTACTATTAAAAATATACCCCCAAAAGACAAAAAGAAATGCTCCATATGTGCTTAAATATTCATAGAAGCATTTTTTTTTTGGCTAGTAAAGAACTGGAAACAAAGGAAGTTCCTGTATTTGAGATAATGTCTAAAAAAACCCACCACGTTATGTCAAAGTAATGGAATATTACTCTGTTTTAAGAAATGACACATATGAAAAACTGGCATTTTATTAAATAGTAATAGTGACAATGGACATGTTTGTATTAACCCTAATTATATTGGAAAGGCCTCTAGTTAATTTCCATTGCAATAGTCAGCTCTTATAAAGATGTTACTTGCTAGATTAAAGAAGGATCCATTTATTCACATGAATTGTCATTAAAAACACATAAGAATGGATATTGCATCTTGTCAAAAGCTTTATCTACATCTATTGTTATAGTTTTATGATTTTTGTGATTCTTAATAATATGACCAAATTTGTGTATAGCATTCCTGATACTGAACCAGCCATTGATTCCCAGTATAAATCCAGTCTAGCTACTTTTTATTATATGTTGCTGTAGTGTTATTGCTTTTTATTTTTATTTTTTTTGCATCAATATGTTTAGGGAGATTGGTTTATACTCTATTTGCCTTTCATTAGTTTAGGTATCAAGATCATTTTTTTGTGTAATATAAGGAATTTGATAGGACCTTTTCTTTTCCTCCCTCATAGTTTATGAGTATAATATAGTGAGTATAATAATAAGTATATATAGTATAATAATATTAATATTATAGTATAATAATAATTATATATAATATAATAAGTAGAAATATACATAAGAGTAATAGCTAATTATTATATTTCAACATTATTATATTTTTATTGTTATGTAATTTGAATATTACATTCTTAAAATATAATATTGTTATTATTTGTCCTTTAAATGTTTGATAAAATTCATTTGTAAAGCCATCTGGTCCTGGTTTGTTTGTCTTCCCATCCCCTCTTTGAGAGTTCCCTTATGGCTAGTTTAATTTATTTTTCTCAGGTGGGGTTATTTAAATCCTATTTTTTGCTGTGATAATATAGGGAATTTTATATTTTTGTAAACATTCATCCATTTCATTTAGATTGTTGGTTTTATTCATACATAATTGGACAAAATAGTTCTGAAGGTTTTTTAAAATTTCCTCTTCATTGGGTGTGAATATACACTTTTCATTTTTGATACAGGTAATTTTGTTTTCTGTCTTTAAAAAAAGAGAATTAATTGATGATTTGGCTATTTATTTTAAAAAAGCATAGTTTCCATTATTAATACTTTTTGCTTTCAATTTTGTTAATCTCTTCATTGATTTTCAGGATTTCTATTGAGGCATTTGACCAGCAGCTTAAATTTGTTGGCACAAGTTAAATTCATTAAATTGCTAGCACAAATTAAAAACCACAGTCAAAACCCTGAATTCTAGTGTCTTTGTTTTATTGCGTGCTCAATTCATTAATCTTTCTTACTCTTATTGATGAAAATGTTAGGAGGTAAAAATGTCCCCTAAGAATTGCTTTTGCTGCATCTCAAAAGGTTTGGTATGTTGTGTTATTGTTGACATTATATTTAATGAAATCATCTATTGTTTCTATGATTTGTTCTTTGACTCACCCTTTTTTATGACTAAGTTATCTAGCCTCCAACAAAAATTTAATGATTTATTCAATTGTCCTTTATTGAATGAAATCATTATTACATTGTGTTCCATAAAAGTTATTCTTAATATTTCTGTTTTCTGCATTTATTTGTGAGGTTTTTATGTCCTAACACATGGTCAATTTTTGTAAAAGTTCCATGAACAACTAAGAAAGATTCATACTTCTGATTCTCATTCAGTAATCTCTAGAGCTCTATCATATCTAATTTTTTCTAAAATTCTATTCTATCTAAAGATCTTTCACTTTTTTATAATTTATTTTTGTTTAGATGTATCTAAGTCTGAAAAGGATAAATTGAAATGCTTCACTTTTATAGTTTTACCATTTCTCCCTGTAACTCATTAACTATTCCTCTAAATGTTTAGATGCTATCTCATTTGCTACATACATGCTTAGTATGGATAATAATTCAATGTCTATGTGCCATTTCAGTAAAATGTAGTGTCTCTGTTTGTCTTATTTAACTAAATCTGTTTTTGCTGTTGCTTTGACTGAGATCATAATTGCTCCATCTGTCTGTTTCTAAAACTTCAGCTGAAACCTAATAATTTTTCTCTAGCCCTTCTTTTTACCTCAGTCTGCATCTTCTCATTTCAAGTATGTTTCTTATAAGCAGCATGTTGGAGCCTGCTTTCTAATCCATTATGCTATCCTCTTCTGTTTCATGGGTGAGTTCATCCCTTCCATATTACAGTTACAATTACTATTTGTGTATTTCCATTCGTCATTTCCTCATACTTTTCCTTCTCTTTCAGCCCTTAGTACTCCAGGTATGGGGTAATCTGTTTCTGCTCCCTTGCCCTTTTTCTCTCTCCTACCCACAAACCAATGACAGGTTCTTATCCTTTATTTCTTTTCTTTCAAACCTCTCTTCAAAATCCACCCTCCTTACTTTGAATTTGTTTGCTTAGGCCTAATCCTTCCCTTTATCTATGTTCTGTATTATTCTAACATCCGAAAGTTTGAGCCTTGGCATTTATGCCTTGTCTCAGAAATCTCTGAGCCAACTGAGAGCTTTATGAATGTGGCACAGGGTGGCATAAGGCCCTCCTTCAGGAAACTGACCCAGGCCTGACTGTGCTAGGGCTAGGGCTATGATGCACGTAAACATGCATGTATATATGTATGTATGTATTTTCCCACTCAGATATACCTACTTCAATCAATGCCTCAAAGGATTTATATGGGAGCTGTATACGTGTGTGTGTGTGTGTGTGTGTATACATACATATATATGTATATATATATACACACACACACATAAATATACATACATACATACACATATACATACACACACACATATAATGTATGTATGTATATGTATATGTGTGTGTATGTATATGTGTATGTATGTATGTATATTTATGTGTGTGTATACATACATATATATGTATATATACACACACACACACATAAATATACATACATACATACACATATACATACACACACACACATATATACATATACATACATACATTATATGTGTGTGTGTGTGTGTGTGTGTATATATATATATATGTTGTATAAATACAAGAAGCACCGAACTTGTGAAATAGTGACTTCTTGTAATTTTGGGAAGTTAAATAATGAATTAGATGTTCCTTTATTTCTTCTCCTTCCTAGCCAATTGAAGGAACTCTCCCTCCTAATTGAGCCTAACCAAACATAAATTATATATCGAAGATGAAGTTAGACAGTGTGGTTTAGTGGAAAGAGAGGTTGGCTTTGGAGTCAAAGGGTCTGGGTTCAAATTCCAGATCTTACTTCTACCAGATGTTGTCTTGGGTAGGTCACTTCATCTCCCTCTAACTCAGATTTCCTCATCTGTAAAATAAGAGAGTGGGATTGGACCTTCAAGGGCTCTCGCAGCTCTCAATCTCTGACTCTGGGAACTCTGAGAAATGCCAACTGGCCTGAGATTTGATAGCCGTGTCAGAATATGTTGATATGCCTAAAGTCAGTCACACTTTACAGGATGAGGAAAAGAAAACTTTCCAGTGCCTGTTTTTCATTGAGTAGTGAACTTGACCAATAAATGTATTCATCCCTGGTCCACATTGTGCAGCCATCCAAATCAGCCTGGCAGGGACAGTGTCACAGGAGACCTAGCAGAGGATTGGACTTCATAAGGACTCTGTAGTCCCTAAGATTTCTGCTGAAAACACTTCTAGTATGCCTTCTGCCTCTTGGCAGAAGGTAGCAAAGGGGAGGTGCAGAATGAGACATACATTTTCAGATGTTTCCAATATGTTGCTTTTTTATTTTTCATTTGACTATACTTCATACTCCATGTGCAGGGGATGGAAGTAAGGGGAGTTGGTGGGAAATGATAGTAAAACAAATGAGTATTAGCAAAATAAGAATGAAAGAGAAAAAAGGAAAGAAAAGAAGGAAGGAAAGAAGGAGACAGGGAGGAAGGAAAGAAGAGAGTAAGGAAGGGAGGGAGGGAGAGAGGAATGAATGGAAAGAGGAAAGGATGAAGGAAAGAAGGGAGGGAGGGAGAGAAGGAATCAGGAAGGAAGGGAGATAGGCAATGAGAAAGAAAGAAAGAGAGTGCATGCAAGAGAGATAAAGAAAACCTGGATCTTTATTTAAATCCTGTATCTGGAACTTTGTCTATTTTTGATCTTGGGCAAGTGCCCTACCAGGGCCTCAGTTTCTCCATCTGGAAGCTTAGGAGTTAATTAGATGGTTTCTATGTCCTATGACCTCTATGGATGCAGATTCTCCAAAGGCTACTATTGCTTTTAATCTGCATCCCTGAATTTTCTATGACATGCGTGAGAAAGCAAAGAATGATTGGGAATCCCTCCTCTTAACCGCCTGCTTGTCTCCCCTGCCCCCCCCCCCCCCCCCCATACTCTTGTACAGTCTGCACTGGCTGTCCTCACTACACAAATGAGTGGCTGGCTACCAGGCAGGCTCTTCCTGGTTTAGAGCTGTCTTTGATCTGAGTCCCATTTTAAAAAAGGTGATAGTTTAAAACGATGGAGACCTGGATGTTACAGGCTTTTTAATTTTTTTTTTCTCCCAAAGCAAGCTGTTTCTTTAGATCTTATTGAAATTTATGGCTCTTTTCTATTCCAACTGGCTGACTTGTGCTGCTGTCATGATTTCCAGACTGCTCTTCTTCATACTTTAAATACTTTTAAAAAGCTAAAATATGGCTCCCAGAGCTGCAGTGAGAATATACAGATTTGAAGGGGATTCTCCAAGACTAGAACCACAGAACCCTATGTGTTCTCAGGGACTAAAAACCAGTTACAGCAAGATAAGGGCTTTTCCTCTTAGTACTGGAGAGAAAGGAGTATTGGGAAAATTAGCCTCTTATTTCTCCAAGAAGGAGCCCCTTTAATATCCTGCCCTGAATTAGGAAGTGAAAGAACACTCAGTAGCTCCCTACTGTTCCTAGGATAGAGTATCAATTCCCATATTGAGTATTTAGTCCCTTTTTTCTTTTACATTTGTACTCTAGCCTACCTTTCTGGACTGATTCCACATTAGTCCACACCCCCACCCCACATACATTTGTTCCAGTCCAAGTGGGACTACTTTAATTTCTACCTCCATGAAATTCTGTCTCCTGTCTCTACACTACTGCATAGGCTGGCCTTACACCAGAAATTCTGCTCCTTTTCTCCTCTGCCTCTTGGAACTCTTAAGTGGCTTCAAGGCTCCTCCTTATCACCTCCTGGGTGTGGCTTTTTCTTCTTTACTCCCACCCACAATTATCAGTGTTCTCCAAAACACTGTGTATATTTTATATTTATATGTTGTGCCTGCCTATAGAATGCAAGCTTCCTGAGGGGGGAAGGAATAACCATTTTGTTTTTATCTTTCCATCCCTATGAACTCTGCCTGTAATGGCATGTGGGAATCAGGGAACTTAGAGAAATTAGCCCTACATGGATTAAAGCCCTTCCCATTCAACTGGATTGAATCCATTCCAATGTGCTTCTTGATTAGATGAATGACTTTTAGTCCAATGGTCAGAGCTTAAAAAGCATTTTCTTACAAGAGCTCTATGAAGTAAGAAGATATCATTATCTCCATTTCATAGTTGAGGAAACAGGCTCATGGAGGAGGAGGGACTTGTGTCGGGATTCCTAGTAAGTAGAAAAACAGAAACAGCCTAGGTTCTGGAGGTCACATCCTCTGCTCTTGCCCCTGCCTCTACACTATGTCCCTCATGAAATAGACATTTTTCAATAACGGATAAATTCGCACCTAAATTAAGGCAAGTTCAGAAGCCATTGGGCTACAGCCTCAAGAAAGAACCTGAGTGACACAGCCTTTTCAATGTTCCATTTTCACCAGTCCCGTTTCTCCCTTTGTGTCTTTGGGCATTGAAGCTGGTGATTGTAGATCAAAGGAGTCAGGTATCTACATGTCACTAACGGTCCCCTTTCAGAGAATTACAGCATGCCAGATTTGTGTGGACCACCAGAAACCACTAAGTACAACCTTCTTGAACAGAAATTGGTGCTACGATATGCCAGGCAAGTGATCATTCAGCCTATCCCCGGCAGGCATAATTGTGTCTGACCAAACTCATATGCTCCTTCTTATTTCGGAAGGTCATAGAAGGGGGCAAAATGTTCCTCTTTGTAGTGATGTCTCAAGTTCTCTCCGAGCACAGCTATGCTAAGGGAAATGGAAGAGCTGTAAGGAAGTTTTGCTTCATTATTTCATACATTTCTTAATTTAAAAAATAACACTCAAAACTCCATTTCCAAAAAATGGGTAATTCATAGGGATAGTGTCTGTTATTTTTCCACATATTTCAAAACTCAGATTATCCAAGGATTGATATTCATCTTTCCTGCATTTCAATCTCTACTTTGGGTTACACCTGTAACCACTAAAAACTTTCATTTTCACCGAATTGCAACCAACCTCCCCCTTCCCCACTTCCCCACTTCTCCACTGAGGTCTGTGGCCCTTTAAGAAGGACTAAAAACAAACAAAAAAACCCCCACAAAAACCTCAGAATGTTATTTTCCTGAAATGTATGGCTTAGGGATAGAGGCTAGGCTTATAGTTGAGAAGATCTGGGTTCAAATCCTGCTTTTGACAAATATTAGCTATTAGACCAAGACAAGTCATTTTGCTCCATGCCCCCCGGCAATTCTTTCAGACTATAAACCACAGAAGAGTTGCCCACATGGTGCTGACCACACAGATAATGTCAAAGGATCAGATCTCCCCCCTCCCCCAATAACCCAAACAAAATACCCCCCCAACAGTGTATCACATAAAAATTTTGATCGATTTTGGCTCCAAGTCAGGTGCCTCATTTGAATTTTTCTTCATTTATTTTGGTTGGGGATTAGAGGACACAGAGAACAAAAGTCAGAGAAAGTAAAAATGTATTTTTCTACATTGAAGCTGACAGACTCCCTGAAATCTGTCCACAGACCAACTGGGGCTGGGAATGAGGGGTCCATGGACTTGGTGGAAGATCAGAGTATAACCAGTTTTGAGCTAGAAGGAACTTAGAAGCCATCAAATCCAATACTGTCATTTTATAAAGGAGGAAACTGAGGCCCAGAGAGGTTAAGTGACTTGACCAGGGCCTCACAGTTAATAAATATATGAAGTGGGATTGGAACTCAGTTCTCCTTGACTCCAGGTACAACATTCTATCCATCATAGCATGAAGATACCCTGAGACTCTTAAAACCCATGTGTCTTTGTCTTCAAAGGGGAGTGTGTGACATCATTTAAGATTCAAAAGCCTCTCACTAATTAAAATAATTTTCCTTCAATTGATCCCCTGACAGCCTTCTACATTTAGCTGCCCTTAGACAGTAACTATGACAGGACACCCACCACATGGGACATTTCAATAAACATGATATCCCCAGAAATGAATTGTCTATTTAAAACCCTACATGCAGAGTGAAGATGGAAACAACAAAAGATGTTCCAGTTTGTCATGGCCCTGTGCCAGGAGCCTGTGGTGATTCCGGGCTAATCAGCCTCCAGCCTGAAGCATGCTATTGTAAGGGGTTTGGGGAGATGGATCTCAGCAGACATTATCTTGGGAGAAGAATGTACTCATGAAAATCTGCCCAAGCTGAGGTTTCCTGGTGGCCTCTCCCAGAATGTTCATCAAGCCAGACCTCACAGGATATCCGAGTAAGGCAGTATTTGCTGGCAGGTTCAAGGGAGAAGGCATCGACAAACAGCCTCAGTAGACACAAGAGGACTATGGGACTTCATAAGTGATAGTGTTGTGTTTGCTATTTCTTCCCATCACTTTTTAAGGCCTCTTAGTGGTTTGAAACATTGTACAGATCACTGATGAAGCATATACAATGGATAGAGGAGTTGGGAAGGAAGGGAGAGAAATGCTGCTAATAGATTCGAGATTGGTGTGTGTGTGTGTGTGTGTGTGTGTTGTGTGTGTGTGTGTGTGTGTGTTATACTTGACCTTGACCTTGATGCATGGTTGATTTCATCTTCTGTCTTAAACAACAACAGGTTATTTTTGCTTCTCCCCTTCTGAAAGTGCCATTCATCTAATTATGAAGCACGTGGGAGTGGATTCAATCCAGTTAAATGGGAAGGGCCTTTCATGCATCTAGGGCTGAAATCTCTAAGTTCTCCAATCCCACATGCCATTACAGGCACACTGACTAGCTGTATGACCCCAGGTAAACCTCAGTTTCCTCATCTATAAAACATAACATACTAGGCAAACTTAGGCTAATTACAATAAACACAAAATGTGCCTTGGCTGAAACATGCCAGCTACTAACTTATTCTTTATGTAAGCATCAATGCTGGAAGAGGCCTCCACTGCACATCTCCATGGCAATGGGCCACAGAACAACCTGAGATAGGGCGGTCCATCCTTCTAGTAGGGATTTACACAACAGCCTAGCTGGTTATTGCTTTCACAGGATTTGGAGCTGGAAGAGGCTCAGATCAGATAGTTGAACCCCTTCATTTTAGAGATGAGGAACCAAGGCTCAGAAAGGTAGAGTGACTTATCCAAGTTTACTAAGCAGTGACAGAGACAGGAATTAAACCACAATAGTTAGACGTGGGAATGGAAAGTGGGGTCTGGATAAGTAACAGCACCAGTTCGGGAGAACATTCTCTAGTATTTGTGACTTATAGTCAGTCATTCAGTCAGTTAATGATCATTTTAAAAAGAGATTCTTATATGCTAGGGAGCCACTGTGTTCAGCTTTGGGGATCCAAAAAGAAATCACCTTTATTGAAGAGTTCACATTCTAATGGGGGAGACAAACATGAAAATAACTTAAGTACGTGCAAGGCTTTAGCATGGGAGCAGAGGAGACAAGTGCAGAGCCTGAGGAAGGCTTTCTAAGAGTTGAGCCTGGTGCTGAAGGAAGTCGGAGGAGCTAAGAGGCTGAGATAGGAAGGAGAGCATTCTGGGCTTGAGGCTGGGGGCAGGGTGGGGGCCGTTAGCTTGGGGCATTGCCGCTGGACCCCCAGGTAGTATATGTCTGAGGCAGAGTTTGAATCTTCCAGTTTCCAAGGTCAGCCCTCTATCCACTCAGCACACGCCTCTCAAACATACTTTGGAAAAAATGCCTGAGGGTTAAAACCTTCTGGAGTCGATAGCAGCAGAACCAGAAGGGACTTGAATAAAACTTTCACCCTGTAATTGATTCCATCTAATTATAGGACTGAGAAATGGAATATGAATTTAGCAACCATCTAGTGACAGGAAACCTTAACCTGGGGTGTGTGAACTTCTTTTTTCGAAATATATTTTGATAACTGTATTCCACCATAATTAAATTTCCTTCTGTTCCTACATGTTTTAAGCATTTCAAAGCATCACTTTGAGAAGGGCTGCATAGATTTCATAAGACTGCCAAAGAGGTCTAGGACATTAAAAAGGTTTAGAACCTCTGGTTTAGTCTATCCTTTTATTTACATAGAAGCTCTAGGCTAGGGAATGGACATGATTTTTCCAAAGTCACACATAATAATAAGTAAAATAAAATAAAATAATAATAAAAGTTGGATTCGAGCCCAACTGAACCCAGCCCCAGTTCTCTTCCCACTCTGCATCATTTGCTTAGTGCTCTGGAGTCAGAGGTGGTGGGTGTTTCACTTGTGTCTATGACTCCATTTGGGGGTTTCTTGGCAAAGATACTGGAGTGGTTTGCCATTTACCTTTCCAGCTTATCTTTCAAATGAGGAAACTGAGGCAAACAGGGTTGAGTGACTTGCCCAGGGTCATCCAGCTGGAAAGTATCAGGCCAGACTTGAACTCAGGAAGAGGAGTCTTGCTGACTCCAGGCCTGGCACTCCATCAACTGCACCACTTGGCTGTCCTTGGAGTCGGAGGACCTTGGTTCATATCCCATTTCTGACATGTGACAGATATTTGAGTGACTTGAGAAAGGAACATTACATAGGGTAATGGAGAAAGCATTGGCTTTGGAATCAGGACCCCTTGTATTCAAACCCTGCCTTAGACACTCTGATTGTGTGGCTGACTCCTAGGGAAGCCTCAGTATCCTCACCTGTAAAATTCAAATAACAATAGCATCCACATGATGGTGAAGGAGGTAAATAAAGATATTTGGAAATCTTAGGTGTTATACAAATGTGAGCTATTGTTATGATAAAAAATACATTCAGGAGGAGTCAAAGAGGCAAGAGCTGACTTTCATCAAAGCACAAATATTAGTGCTGCCTGAACATGGAGCAGTTTTCTTGAGCAGCCCTTCCTCAGATGAGCTCAGGAGAAATGATTTCTACTCTCCTTTTTCTTCTTGTTTGTCCTTCATTCTCCACCAGGACCATGACATCAGGGAGGTGCTACCATGACATGCAAGTGAATTGGATTTAAGTGAGGGAGGGCTGTGCAAAGCGGCCAGCCTCACTTTCTCCTCCAGAGCCATCTGGGGCCAGATATAGGTCAGGATGACTGGAGAAGGCCCAGGATGCAGTGGGGGACCTTGGCTAGGTTGGTACAGAAGGTTCAGGAAGCAAACCTCAGGATGGGGGTTGGAAAGCTAGGTTCAGTCTCTTAAGGTTCCTGGTCCTTCATCAGGTTTTATTTTATTGCATCAGACTATCTGCCATTAACTTTTTCCAGCAAAGTGTCTGTGGTGATATCAGAGAGCTTTTCTCCTCTGCTCCCCACCCCAAGTTCTGCAGAAAGGACATCGTGCTCTAGCCTTCGATTTGCCCCAGCCCTGCTTTTGTAAACTCAGCCTATCTCTCACTCTTCACTTTTTGACCTCCATACAAGATAACTGCATTCCCAGTTTCCTTCTTTCTGAAGATAAAATTCCTTAGTCTCTCCTGCCTCTGACCTCTAGTCTCCTTTCATTTATTTACAATGAACTGGATGGTATTCTTTGTTCCTCCTTTTGTAATGCTCCTGCAACCCCTCTCACACTCCCGCCCTCCTCTGATCCCATCTCATTTTGATTATTCTGGTGAAAAATAATGTGGAAATCTGGATAGGATGAGAGACCTGTTTGGGGGATTTGTAGTTGGCTGGACACATACCTAAAGAGAGCTGATTAAGAACTGTGTCTCAGATGCCAGCGCCGCCTTCCTCTTAAAATCTCTTTGTATTTAGTTATTGCAAGGTACTGCTCCATTTGTATGGGAACATTTGGGTTGTTAAAAGGGGCAGAAAAGAACATTGGCATAAGGAAAATAGAAGAATTCCACTTAAGAAGAAACAGCCTCTTAGAGAAAATGTTGAGCAGAGACAGAGTCTGATCTGAGTATGAAATTGAGAATTGCTCCTCAGATTAATGTTTAGAGATGACATGTTTGAAGGTGGGGCAGTGACTAAGGTGATGGTGGTTGCGGGACATCATGGTGTAATCCTTTGAACATGGCTGGCTTTGGCAGTGGGAGTTTTAAAGGCTACAACTGTAAAATTATCCATCAAATAACTGTTTAGGGACCATGAGAAAGTTATATCAACAACTTTTTGGGTTATATGTAACAGAAAAGTGGAATGGTTGAGTCTCATATCATATTAGGAATGGCAATGAGGAGGCACTGATTTGAGGAATTGAAAATCAAAGAAGAAACAATGGGAAAAAGCAAGCTGAAGAGGGGGAGAAGGGAAGAAGAGAAAGCTGGGCACAGAAGGTATCAGGGACAAAAAGCACAGGAGACTAGGAGGAAAGCTACTTACAGAAGGTAAGTAGAGGAGCTAAAAAGATCTGAACTCACAGGAAGGCTTTGCAGCTGTTTTACTGGGAACTGTGCTAACTGGACATTCCCCAGCTTAAGGGAACTGACTGTCACTGAAAGAGAATCATGCTTTCTCAGAATCCTGCTAAGAGTGGCTATAGGCCACTTCAGTGGTCTAAGTAGCAAACAAATGCCTTTGTCCTATAGGAGAGCTGTGAGGACCAGAAGAGCAGTCTTGCCCTGGCACATGAGCTCCCTTACTCATTTCTCCGCTAGAAGTTCCTGTAAGTGTGTGCTCACTCTCTTCCACGGATAATCTATGTATTGGATACAGTGGTTTATGTGTGGACTGTTATATTTTGACTATTACCAGCATATTCTCTGGCCTTCTATTGAGTAAATGTTGCGATTATTTTTGCTTTTGCCTTCTACTGAATAAATATTATGAGTATTCTTGCTTTTGTTTTATTATCAGGTGAATATTTCACACATAAGAGTAAATGGTACCATGGCGACTGATGTTGGGTAACTATGAAGCACAATCTTCAGGCCTTTGGGGCTATATTGATCTGTAGTATGAGCGTATTCCCTCCCCCCAAAAAAAAACAACCCAAAGATGGCTCTTAAGACCATGAGAGAGATTGAATTTGAATTGTAACTACATGATTGTGGCCATACTCATGGCTGATTCTAATCTGGGAAAATCTTCAGACCAAGAGCATGTTGGATAAGTGTGAGTCAGCCCAGAGAGAGAAATCAACTTAAGGGATTTTTCTGGGAGGCAAACAAAAGCATTCCTCCTGTACGGCAGAAAGATTATTCTGGGAATGGTATAGAGGAGGGATGGCTGAGGAAATGAAAGCTTGAATGAGTAGGATGGTGAATGAAGATGAATGAGAGTCCTGTTGCTGCCTAAAGAGTGAACAGAGTGAAGTATTAAATATGCTAATGTTAGCAATGCTGGTTTCGGTTCTTCCCACAAAAGAGACTTTCACTTTTTTTTTTTTGAGACTTTCGCTTTTATAGTTAAGATAATCATTGGAAAATACTCATCTAGTGGCAGCTAGGTGGCACAGTGGATAGAGCACCGGCCCTGGATTCAGGAGAAACTGAGTACACTTATTAGCTGTGTGACCCTGAGCAAGTCACTTAACCTCATTGCCTAACAAAAAGAAAGAAGGAAGGAAAGAAAGAAAGAAAGAAAGAAAGAAAGAAAGAAAGAAAGAAAGAAAGAAAGAAGGAAAGAAAGAAGGAAAGAAAGAAAGAGAGAAAGAAAGAAAATACTAATCTAATAATGAGAGGTCCTAGAGTGGTCAAGACACCTAGATTCTAGTCCTAGTTCTGCTGTGTGACCAGGGACAAGTCACTTGCCTTCTCTGTGCCTGTTTCTTCATCTCTAAAACATAGGCTTGGGTTCTCAAAGATGCTGTCAAGCTGTCAAATTTTAAAATTCTCCCACTGATCCTGTAACTGAGTGCCATTCTCCTTGGGATCCTATAGAGAAAATTCCTAGTCTCTACAAAACTTGTTACAGGATTATCAAGTACTGGGAGGAAACTCATAGGCCATCTAATCTAAGCACCTTGTTTTAGAGATTAAGGCCCAAAGAGGTTCAGTGACTGGCCCGAGATCACATGGGTCATAAGCATCAGAGTGGGGATTTTCACCCAGATTTTCATACTCCATGGCTCTCCTCTATCTATGTTTGGTCTAGTTGGCAACTTTTCCTGCTTTTTTTTCCTCTTTAGTGCCTTCTATGCCTCTTCAATAAGCTCATCCGAGACCCCAGTATTAGAGTGGTGCCTCCACTGTCTCTGATGGTAAAAAGAGTTTGATGCAAAGATCTTGGGATCTCACTTCTATTTTCCATCCTCTCACCACCCCCCTAGCCTGTTACTTCCACAAAACTAGAGATGCAGAATCTCCAACTACTTAATCAAAAATCATTGTCTCAAACATTACTTGCTGTTCTCTTAGTACATTCACCTCAGCCCTCCCATTCCGTGTCCTACTCTAGTTCTTTCTACCTTCTCATGGTTCCTCTGGAACCCTTCTTCTAACATCAATAAATGACCCTTCATTTTAGACCTCTTCCTCTCCCCCTTCTTCCATCTCTTGGCACTCACATAGACATGACCCTACCCCCAAAGACACTGAATCCCTGATCATCCTTTTACATCTTCTCCGTTCCTCTTGACACACTGATCCAGGAGGAGTAGATATGACCCCTCCCCACCATGACCACTTCCAGACCTTTCCTTGGCTGCCACCCCCTGCTGTTGAATCAGAGGGAAGAGATTCATTCTCTCTACATCTTAATGGCTGTTATCTAGAGACCTTCAGTTGAATTTCTCTCTATTCTCAAGGAGTTCAGGTACCTAGCTCACAGTTCCTCTCTGCCCCACCCCCTCTTAGTGAATTTAATATTCATGCTTATGGTCCCTTGATATACCCTGGACTCCCAGTTGATTAATCAACTCTCATAATCTATTTCTTCACTCCACCTTACACATCCACAAGGAATGTCACACCATCCTCCATAAGTATTTCATATCCATGCTCAGGAACTCTAAAATTCCTCTTTCGGACCATAACCTTCTATCATTTCATCTCTCCCTCTGCCTCGCTCCTAAACCTATTCTTCCCATTCACTGTGACATGCAGTCCCTCCACCCCTCAATTTCCTCCTATTGTTCTTACTTATGTCTAACTTCATAATAATAAGAACTGTTTCAGTGTGGGATGGGCTATCTTGGCAGGTCACAGGTTCTACTCAACAAGAGGTCTTCTAATGAATACAGAATGACCACTTATAAGGAATGCTTTAGAGGGGATTACTGGGCAGAGACTGGTTGGTCCATAAGGTACCAAGCTCTGAGGTTCTCTGCTTCTTCAAGGCTCTGGTAAGCTATGGCATTTGGGACCCTGGATAAAGTGCTATACCTCAGCATGCTGAACCAGGAGGAACTGGCATTGCTCCCTTCAGGGTGACCCTTGGGTTGTGCACTTGGATTGTGGATCTAGCTCTTTTGGCACTTGCCAACTATTTCACACAGAAATATGTCTAGTGGCCCTCAGCAGTATGGGTGTTTATTTAGTCTGTTATTTTATATGTGACTTGCAGCTAAAACCCAAGATATGTTGTCTCTTTCATTATGATGTGAGCTCTTAGAGAGTTGGGACTGTCTCCATTTTTCTGTTTCTATTCTCAATGCTTAGCACAGTGTTTTTGCACATAAGGACTTAAATTCATTCATTATATCCATTCACTCTTTCTTCCATTCTAATTTCATTCCATTCTAGCCCATTTTAATCTAAATGAAGGTCTCTAATGTCTAAAACATCCACAACACAACTAATCATTCTTCCATTGGAAGGTTTGTGAATCTCACATCTTCTACAGGTCTCACTGAATATGAGGAATAAAATTTTTTTCCATTGTCTGTGTTTCTTAAGAATCATGTGTAGAAGATGGGAGATTGGGGAGATGTACAAGGGGACAAGATAATCCTCAGAACCCCTTTATCTTCTAAAAATTTGTTATTGATATCTATTGTTTTTATATCAGCAGCATGCCTTTCTATTGTTGTCATGGAATTTATTATACAATTTTAGGTTTTGGTGCTGGAAAGGACCATTGTGTACAATTCCTTCATTGTATGAATGGCTCAAGAATGTAGAAATAACTTGCTCAGGGTTACATGAGCGGTAAGAGCCAGATCCAGGATTTGAACTTGGGTCCCTCCAGTCTAAATCCAATGCTCTTCCCACTACTCTAAACTGTCTGCCAGCTTTTTCTGGAAGAAGAAAAAAAGTCGAAGTCCTATCTTTGCACTGAGTTCTTTCTTGATCTAACTTCCAAAATGTTCTCTTGAAGGCAAAAAGAGAACATGTGGAGACCCTTCCTGCAGACAGCTTTGTACAATTTCTGAATTTTTTCCAGGGGAATTCTGACTCCATCCTACACCTCTTCCCCTTCTTCAGTGATGATAAAGATTCTGTGCCTTTACTCTGTTCCTATTTGCCTGGAAGAAATTGACAATGACAGCAAGCTTTGACAATGAAGGAAATTTCTCTTTGTGCCCAATGAGCTCCTCAGGATTCTGGCCCAGGCTTTCTGTTGTCCTTGCAGCCAAGCTTACTCATCACAGCCCTTTGAAAGGATTGGCTTCTTCTTCTGGTCACAGAAATCAGAGCTGTCAGGCACTTTAGTCTAAAACCTCATTTTACCGATGAAGAAACTGAAGCCCAGGAAAGTAACTTTCAGGTAGTGAATAACCAAGCTGGGATTCAGTCAGGCCCTCTCCTCTTTCCAATATGTCATAGGAATAGAGATAAAAACTGGGCCTGTGATTTTACTGCTATAGGGAAGTCCCTGGTAAACAAATGCGCTCAACTGATGCTGGTTGGCAACTTTTCCACAACTTACTGATTGTCCAGAGCACTAAAGGTTTAGTGACCTGTCCAAGGTCACACAGCCGATATGGGGCGGAGGTAGAATTTGAACTCAGGTCTTCCTGGCTCTGTGATTAGTGCTCTGTCCTCTATGCCATGTTGATTTTCACGTTGCGGTGGTTAATCCTTTGTTTTCAGAGAGAGCCAATGACCTCGCAAGGTGATGTCTTGACTTGCAGGTGAGTTGGATTTAAGTGAGGCAGAGTTGCATAAAATTATCAGCCTCGTTCTCTCTCCCAGAGTCATCTGTGGAAAATGTAGTAATAGGGGATGGTTTCTACACTCAAAGACAAAAGCCAATGCAGCCCAGTGTGGCCCAATTTTTATTAGTAGAATCTTCCTCTTCTAATATGAGTAATGGAGACTAGCACCCCATTCCCTAATGCCTACCTGCAGAGAAGCACTGAGAAATAAACGTTTGATCCTTGATTCTCAATTTGAGAGCCTACTGGGCAGAATCTACAGAAATAGCTGGATGGGCAGGACCTGACAGGTTCTGAATTTTGTGGGTATGGCCCTCTCACCAGGGTTCCTCTTGAGGAGCCACTCAGCCTATTAAAAAGAACTTCTTCCTTAAGCTTGCCCCTTTGTGAGCAGGTTTGGGACAAAGGGGGTAAAGAAGAGTGCAATCCTTGACTTTCAGTCCTGATTATCCTCTCTAGGCTCTAGGATCAGAAGGCAATGATTGTCTGACTTGGAGCTGCTTATAGCCATGTGCCTTCCCTTCCCCCAACTGTACCTGCCCTTCTAACCTGATTTAGTGTTTAACAGCTAGCTTTGGGGAGTATCATGGTATGACTTTTCCCAGGGAAAGAAGTCTCACTTGCCACTTGGAAACATCTTCTGAGCTGCTTTGGAGAACATGGTCATGGCTAAACCTTAGTTCAAAGCCTCTATATGTACTTTTCAGCTTACTCTTCGACTAGCTCCACCCTACACTGATATATCACTATTAAGCCATCTTTCTAACTTTCCCTATATCTTTGGAGGTGACAAGCTGTCAAATGATGTTACCCCATAGTCTTTCTAATGAAAATATCTTTGGTAAAGAAAATTGACTTTTCACGTCTTATCAGCAGCTGCGTAAATGTTTCTGCACTACAAGCATCTATCTATAAGAATAGACCCACTTTACCATAGTAGTGTATATAAAAAGGTACAACAGAATAGCACTCAGAGATACTTTTTCAGCAACTCTAGGCTTACTCTATATCTAACTTCATCTGCTTAGATGCAAGGCCTCCCACAACCCTCTACCAGCCTTTCTTTAGCTTCATCAGCAATGATTCCCCTTCACTTACTCTATACTCTTTAAAAAAATCATTTTAAATTTAAATACAAAATGAGAAAAAAAGAATATTTCCATATACATGGCAGAACATAAAGAGAGGATTCAAGATAAAACTGTGAGTTTCCATTTCAAACTGTTTGCTTGAAAAACAAGCTATATAATAAGTGCTACACATTATTTTCAAAGCCATCAGCTTTTCTGTGCTTCCTTCTAAGTTTTCTTTTGTTCTCTTCTGGGTACTTTTTTTTCTCCCTCCCTACCCACCCCACCCTAGAAAAGGCTACAATTAAGCATGAATATACACATACATGGAAATGCATATATATACGTACACACATATACATATATGTAAAAACATACTCTACTCTACTCTACTCTACTCTACTCTACTCTACTCTACTCTACTATACTATACTATACTATACTATACTATACTATACTATACTATACTATACTATACTATACTATACTATACTATACTTCTATTTACGAGTTCTTTCTCTGGAGGTATGTTTTTCCAAGTTTTTCTAATATGAACCAGCTCATCATTTCTTATAGTGCAATACTCTTGCCAAACTCTGGATTCACCGCCCCTTTCCCCAATCATTCAACCCCAAATACCCAATACCCCATACCACTTGAGTCTTACTTCCTTAGCACCATTATCAGGGCCATTCTGTTATTCAGTCAATGAACATTTATTCTCTAGGCCATTTATGCCTGTTCTATTCACTAGTCCTTTTCATCCATAAAGCTCCCCTCCATCTTTTGAAGCCCAACTCAAATTCTACCTGTTGCCTGAATAAACATAAGTAACATTTCTATGGTGCTTCAGGGCTTGCAAAACATTTTATAATAGTTCTGTAGCAATCATCCTGTGGTACTGTAGCTGGCAAAATATTATTCTAATTTTACAGCTGAGGAAACTGAGACTATGAGTTTAAGTAGCTTGCCTGTGCAAATGAACATCAATCCTGGGACTATAGTTTAGGCTTTCGGACCCTAATGCCATGTTCTTTTCACTCCCCATGAATGCAATAATCCTCCAAGTTTAAAGAACCTGCTTCCCTCTCTGATAAGAACCCCTCTCCTCCCTGAGGCTGATTGTGCTTGATTCTCCCTTGTGATCAGGTGAAAATATAATTGGATATGTTAAGATATCATATTAATCAATAAAATTAATTAATAAATTACACATTGATATCTAATATATAATTTGAATATATATTCAAATGCTTAATGCCATTCTTAATGCTGGGAACAGATCGAAGTGGAACTCATGATTTTGCTGAAAGATGCTGATTTATGCTACATGACCCACGTCATAGCCATACTTGTATTAGACCACCTGAAGAGTGAGTGCTAAGTTGCACCAGTCACTTTGTCCCTACACCTAATTGGTTGTAACCACAGGGGTATTGGGGATTCCAAATGAGATAGTGGATGCAAACCTTAAAGTGCTAAATAAATGACACATTTAACATCACCATCATCTTCATCATCGCCACCATCATCTTCTACATCATCATAATCACCACCACCATTATTATTACCTATAGTCATTAGTCCTCCAGCGTGATGATGACTTCCTTGCTTGAGACTTCTACTACACTTCTGCTGAGCTCAAGCAATGTTTATAGAGCAATGCAGGCATATGCTAGTAAATGTTTAACAACCAAGCTCTCTGGGGGGAAAAATGTACGTACCCATACTTTTAAGTTTAAACTGCATTATCAATACATCCTTGAGTCTGAACAATCAACAGAATAATAAATCAAGTCTTGGTTTGTAGCATTTGCCAATTTCTTTGGCATAAATGATCATGCTGGAAGCTTAACAATCGGCAAATCCCCTTGGACCTGGCTCCAGCATACCTTTGGTTGTAACACTCTCCAACAGGGCTATAATGGAGCAGTCTTCTTTTGTTGACCTGCCAACTATTTATTTCCATGAGAACATGTTTTTACCACATTCACAGGGTCACAGAATTAAAGCTAGAAGGGACCTTAGGTGTCATCTATTCCAAACCTCTCATTTTACAGATGATGAAATTGAGGCACAGAGAGGCTTAAGGGACTTGCCCAGGGCCTTACATCTATGGGGTATTTGAGGTGAATTTCGAACTGAGGTCTTACCCCCAAGACCAGTGTTCTGTCTACTAAATCCCATATTGACCGTCCGTGAATGTGGATTCCTTCCTTGGCTTCAACCCAAACCTTGAATAAAAGTTTTACTGGATGGTCAGTAGGTAGGGTATGTTAGCCATCTCTTCTAGACACCCCTACCCTGCCATGACTTCTAGCCATCAAGATTCTGATTAGGGCTCTGCCTCGTTATCCTGTTTGACATTATTTCTGGCATTAAGCTGATAGAATACAGGTAAGGCATTTGGGACCACTTGCTCATCTTTAGATCGCAGCAACATCTGATTATCATTCTTCATGCCATTGATCTGCTACAGACAGTGTGACCTGCAAAGAGGAAAAATTATGAAGGTCAATAGAAACAAGATTGTGCAAAGCCCAGTAGTGAGCAAGCAAAATGACGACTGAAGAGCTCGTTCTGCTTGCTCTGGGAATCCTTTCTCTTACTCGCTGACTTGCCAGCTGCTCAGCCCTGTGCCCTAGGCTTCTTCTTTCTTCCCAGAAGCATAGGCTCTCCAATATTTCAGTTCCTGGAAGTTGCTCATGCTCCCAACCTCCAGTTCACAATGCACATAAATGAGATCTGAGATGACAGAGCTCCAAATTCCCTGATCAGAGGAAACAGCAGGTCTTAATATTTAAGAAAGAATGCAACAGCATACACCACATAAGAAATCCCTTCTGGTGTGTGGATAGCGGTGACACAGATCATTTCGAACAAATCCTTTTTTTTTTTTTTGGCAATTGGGGTTAAGTGACTTGCCCAGGGTCACGTAGCTAGTGTCACCACCAAGGTGCCCCTAACAAGATCCTTCTTACAAGGAATGGAGATGCCCTGGGATATGTAGGGTCTGTGCTTTCTAGAACAGTGGGTCCAAGCTGTTTAATGTACAAATGGTAAAGGGGTTGAGTGCCAGTAGAGATAAAAGTCCCTCCTTTCTTGCCATGACCCCCTGAAGTGTGTGTGTGGAAACTTGAGGAGCTTTCATCTGAACAAATAACTACAATCATTGTTACATTAAAAAAACCTTTTTAAAAAACTGAATTTTTTTCTGCCATTCTTTTTTTCTTATTTACTTATTTTTAACCATTTTTCTTTTAAAATTTTGAATTCCAGATTCTCTTTCTCTCTCCTTCCCACCCCTCCCCTACCCATTGAGAAGGCAAGCAATATGTCAATTGTGCATGTGAAATCAAGTACCACTTATTTCCATATTGTAAAACAAAGCAAGAAAGAGAAAGAAAGAAGGAAGGAAAGAAAAAAAGAAAGAGAAAGGAAGAAAGAGAGAAAAAGAGGAAGGGAGAAACAAAGGGATAGAGGGAGGAAGAAAGGAAGAAATGAAGAAAGAAGGAAGTGAAAATGAAGGAAGGAAGGGAGAGACAGAGGGAGGGAGGAAGAGAGTAAAAAAAGAGGGAAGGGTAGAAGAGATGGAGGGAGGAAGAAAGGAAGAAAGAAAGAAAGGAAAAAGGAAGGAAAGAAGGAAAGCAGGGCCAGAGATGGGGGGGAGGAAGAAAGAAAGAAAAGAAGAAATGAATAGAGGGAGGAAGAAAAAGAAAGGAAGAAAGAAAGAAAGAAAGAAAGAAAGAAAGAAAGAAAGAAAGAAAGAAAGAAAGGAAGGAAGGAAGGAAGGAAGGAAGGAAGAAGGAAGAAGGAAGGAAGGAAGGAAGGAAGGAAGAATGGAAGGAAGTTCTTTCTCTGGAGGTGGGTAGCAAAAAGTGAAATTTTTAAAAATGTT
Source organism: Phascolarctos cinereus (assembly GCF_003287225.1). Taxonomy (NCBI): domain Eukaryota; kingdom Metazoa; phylum Chordata; class Mammalia; order Diprotodontia; family Phascolarctidae; genus Phascolarctos; species Phascolarctos cinereus. Next base: position 5,416,221 of record NW_027556402.1, on the reverse strand, counting down.
CATGATATGCTTTGCTTTGAGTAAAGCCTCAACTTTTTAGAATAAATTTTAAACGACTCCCAATGGTGACTTGGACCCATCCAGTGGAAAGCTCCCCAGATTTCCAGCCTCAAGACAGGGGCTCATTTTCTGACTCTGCCACTTACATTCCATGTGGCTCTGGGTAAGTCCCTTTCTCTCTCTAGACTATAGCTTCCTCCCTTGTAAAATAAGAGCATTGGGCTAGATGGGTTTGGGGTCCTTTCTGGCTCTAAATCTGCCATCTTGTCTGACAAGGGAGCCTTGAAGGTGCCTCCTGTATTGAAATCTATGAATATAAGTAAACAGATTTTTGCTTCTTTGCCTTGTTTTATAACTAGGCAGAGGGCTATGCTCAGTTTTTGGGAGAGAGACCTAGAAGAAAAGAAAATGAATCCAGAACTAGGATTTGTGAGACCCCAAAACCAACCAACTTCCACCTAACGTGTGTCCTGGAGAGTGTCAGGACACTCTTGGTCCAATATCTCTGACTTTTTAGAGCTTGATCTCCAGGATTCCCAGAGCACGACTTCGGGTGATCAGAGTGGCGACCTCTGAGACCTCTGAGGTCCTCAGTTGCCCCAAAGGATTTCCCCTCTGCTCCAGATACTACATAGTGAAACAGGATTCACAAAGTGTAAATTTATTTATGTAATGTACATTTATCACGGATAACAGTTTGAGCAAAAGGGATTTTATGCTTGGAACAATCAACAAATTTCAATTACTTCACAGATTCTTATTTTTTCTCCTTAGTATATTATTTTCCCCAATTACATGTAAAAACAATTTTGAACATTTGGTTTTTTTAAATTTTGAGTTCCGAATCCTCTCCCTTTCTCCCTGCCCTCCCCTCTCATTGAGAAGGCAAACAATTTGCTATAGGTTATACATACGCAGACAAGCAAAACATATTTACATATTAGTCGTGTTGTGGAAGAAAACACAGAACAAAAAAAAACCGCTAAGAAAAATAAAGTTTAAAATAGTCTGCTTCAATCTGCATTCAGACTCCATCATTTATTTCTTGGGAGGTGGACAGCATTTTTCATCATGAATCCTTTGGAATTGTCTTGGATCATCGTATTGCTGGGAGCAGCTAGGTCATTCACAGTTGATCATCGTCCAACGTTGCTGTTACTGTGCGCGATGTTCTGGCTCTGCTCTTTTCTTTATATATGCTTATAAAAAGAGTCCCTGCTATGAAAGACCCTTTCATGTACGAGTTAGCTGGATGGCTGCTGAGATCTTTCCAACTTACAAATTCTGTGATTCTATATTTCTCTGATACATCTCTATGCCCATGTTAGAACATAAGCTTCTCGAGGGCAGGGAATGTTTCATTACTACGTCCCCAGTGTCTGATAATAGGATCTGGTATATAGTTAGCACTTGATGCAACATGTTGTCTTTGTCCCTAAGGAGCTTACCAGTGATGACAGAGAGAGAGGATATGAAATGAGAATGAAAAATAAATTAGAATCGAATGAAGCATGAAGTTATGTGATCATATCATTAGATCTAATAGGGATCATCTTGTCTAACCTCTCTCACATTATGGAGGAAATTTGAGTCCAGAGACCTGCAATGCACCCCAAGTTGTGTAAGTAGTAAGGAGCTGAAGACATCTTCTGAATCCACTGCTGATGTGATTTCCACTCTCAAACCCAGGGACAGATGGTCAATACTGCAGGAGCTCAGAAGAAGGAGGCTTACAGGACAGCTGAAGCAGCTGGCCATTCCAGGCATCCAATTAGGAGTTTCTTGAGATCAGGGTTTGTTTCTGCCTTTTTTTTTTTTTGGCCTCCCTGGCCTTTAGCATGGTACCTGCCACTAACAACTTTGTTAAGCTGTTTTTCAGTCATGTCTGACTCTTCATGATCCCATTTGGGATTTTCTTAGCAAAGATAACTGGAGTGGTTTGCCATTTCCTTCTCCAGTTCATTTTAGAGATAAGGAAACTGAAGCAAAAAGGGTTAAGTGAACTCAGGTGATTTGAACTCAGGAAGATGAATCTTCCTGATTCAAGGCCTGGCACTCTATCCACTGTTTCACCTAGCTGCCCCCTGCCACATAGTGGGCATTTTAGAAGTGTTGGGTGATCTGATTTCCAGTGCCTCCAACATCTGGCTCTAACTGAGCTTTCCAGCTGTATTGTCTCTTCAAACAAGACTTACCAAGATAGACCTATAGGCCAGCAGTAGCCCATGTGTCTATCATCTGAAGACTATTCCAGCTGTGCTTGGAAAGCTTCGTCACCGGTTTGGGTACTGGATTGTGGCTTTTTTTGGTCAAAGCAATAGCTAGGTGGTGCAGTGGATAGAGAGCCAACCTTGGAGTCACTTAACCTTGTTTGCCTTACTTTCCTCCTCTATAAAAATGAGCTGGAGAAGGAAATGGCAAACAATGCCAGTATCTTTGCTCAGAAAACCCCAAAGGGGGTCACAGAGTCAGACACAACTGAAATGACTGAAAAATGACTACATCTACCAAGTTATAGCATGGCTGCAATCTCGTCAGTGGAGAGAAAATCACGGATGTTGAAATCACCGATTCTGAAAGTGTTGAAGTGGGGGGGATCCTGGACTTGGCTGAAATAAAGAGAAGGCCATTTTGTCCCCCTCACCCAGGCTATCCCCAAGTCCATCAGGGAAGCAAATGATTTTTCAGCTTCATTTTCAGACTGGCTCATTCCTTTGAAAATTCAACAAGTCAAAATTGGCAGTCATGCTGTTGGCGCCTTGCTAAGTCTCATTATATTCTGCAATTTGTTCATCTCATTAGGTATTTGTAACATCAGTGTTAAGGCAGAGAAGATGGTAAAGAAACTGATGCCAAATCACTGAAATCAGGAATCTGGACCCCCACACAGCCAGCTTCATCCTGATCTCCCGTTTCTATGCTGCTAGGATTGGGAAGAACAGATGGGAGAAGTACCATCAGTCTCTCCCCTCGCTCAGTTCATTTTGGTGTAGTTTTTTCACAGACTGTGGAAATAATAGTGGAAGAAGGGCGTTTAATCCCTTGTCAGATAACAACAGTGGTAAAAATAAAACTAACAACAATTAAAAAAATGAAAATGACAATGAACATCTATGTAGCATTTGAAGGTTGACAAAACACTTTCAAAGTTTCATCTCATTAGAGCCTCAAAGGAGCCCTATGAGGTAGGTGCTTTGGTATCCCCATTTTACAAATGAGGAAACTGAGACAGAGAGCCTAGGTGGTTTCCTCAGTGTTACCTGGTTAGGAAGTACTAAGGCAGGATTCCTCACTCCAAGTCTATTGTTCTATCTACCATCCCACCTCAGTAAGGATTTCGTAGGATCATAGGAGTTAGACCTGAAAAGGACAAAATCCTAGATTATCCCAGAAAGCACAAGATCTCAGATTAGAAGGGATTCCAACTGCTATTGAGTCAGACATGTCCCTGAACAAGAAAAGGACAAAATCCTAGATTATCCCAGAAAGCACAAGATCTCAGATTAGAAGGGATTCCAACTGCTATTGAGTCAGACATGTCCCTGAACAAGAACCCCTATCTACAGCATGCCTACGAGTCATCATTCAGTCTCCACATGAAGACCTTCAGTGTAGGAGACCCCACTGTTTACTGAGGTAGCTCATTCCATCTTGGGAGAATTCTAATAGTTAGAAAGTTGTTCCTTACGTTGAACTGATATTTGCCCCTCTGTAACTTTTACCCATGACCACTTGTTCTGCTTTTAGGGCCAAGCAGAATGAGCAGATAGTCTTCAGTCATAAAATCTATAATGGGTTTTAAACCGCTTCTGCTACAATCCCCACTAAGTCCCAAATGCTGCATGAATCTAGAAGAAGGAAATACTCCAAGGGTGTTGGGCATAGTAAGACTTTAACTAGGTAAGAAGAGGAACATAAAACTGAACAAGGGGAAGTTAAAAAAAAAAGATTATGAAATAGGAGAGGAGGGGATCCGGGAGTGCAAAGCCCCAGGTCATGTGGAGCCTGCTTTGACAATTCATTAAGTGATCTCTGCCCAGTGAGGGTAAAAGCAATCCCAGATGGGGGTGAGGATGTTATCCTTCTAACTCTTACCATTCAGTCAACTGCTGCTATCAGCACCCAGGAGGGGGTCCTGGGGATGGGGGGACAGAGAGGAAAGGATAGAAATCCTTACTGAGGTGGGATGGTAGATAGAGCAGCAGACTTGGAGTGAGGAATCCTGCCTTAGTACTTACTAGCTCATCCTCTGAAACGACATCTGCCCCTCTTTTTCCTAAGCTTAGAGTGAGTGTAAATAGTGATTATTGCTGTTCTGGTCAGAAACTCTGAGGGTCTTCCCCTCCCAGATTGATTCTTTTGGGAAAGCAAACTAGGCTATCTTTCACCTCAATTACTACCTAGGCTTTAATTACTGAATAGGCATTGGCTCAGACAGAGAAAGACCTTAGCTTCACAGGGCCAAGGTTTCTCACTGCATCCTGGGCTATCACTAATCAGCCTGACCTATGCCTTGCCACTGGACTCCAATGACTCTGCAGGAGACAGTGAGGCTGGTGACTTGCACAGCCCTGCCTCACTCAAATCCAATTCACTTGCGAGTCAAGACACCGCCCTCCCAATGTCGTTGGTCTTTTTCAAGAAGGAAGGATGAACAACAATAATAATTTCAGCACTTTCAGCAGTTACTTCTGAAGCTGTCCTTGTTTTTGTTTGCTCACTGACTCACTTTCCCGCTTCCCTGTGTTGCAGTGTCCTCAGCTGTAAAATCAGGGAGGAGGCTAGATGGCACATGGGTCTCTTCCAGCTCTTATGGACTTCTATGTGCATTTACTTAAATGTTTTATCAGTATTCTCTCCCCTCCTCAAAGAGCCTTTTCCTCAAATATTTAAAACACCACCACCAGTCAGTGTTAGGTAAACCCTGCCCAGTAAACCAGATTCACACAATGATCGTTTCTAGAAACTTGTATCTCATTTTCCATTTAATGTCCATCATCCTTTTATCAGGCAGTGGGTAACACATGTACCACTTTGAGCCTTCAGCAATTTTAAATTAATCAGTGCAATGATCAGAATTCTTACATGTTTCAGAGTTTTCTCCCAAAGTTTTATTCACCATATGAATTGCTTATGTTACCCTGTATCAGTTCCTGTGTCTTTCTATTGAATCTGTTGTTTCTGCCATATCTGTGCTGTAATATCACATTATATTTGGGACAGCTAGGTGGTGCAGCGGAGTCAAGAGGATCTGAGTTCAAACTCTGGCCTCAGACCAAACACTTGGCACTTACTAGCTGTGTGACCCTGGGCAAGTCACTTAACCCCAATTGCCTAAAATTTTTTTTATATATTACATTACATTATATTATATTATATTACATTATATTACATTATATTACATTATATTACATTATATTACATTATATTATATTATATTATATTATATTATTTATATTATATTAAATTATATTAAATTATATTAAATTATATTATATTATATTATATTATATTATATTATATTATATTATATTATATTATATTATATTATATTATATTATATTATATTATATTATATTGTATTGTATCGTATCGTATCGTATCGTATCGTATCATATCATCATATCATATCATCATATCATATCATATCATATCATGTCATATCATATTATAATGCAATTGTTCATTCAACCATTCCCCAACGGATGGCTCCCTCCTTACTTTCCCGGTTTTTAAAGAACAAAAATTCACTGCTACAACTCTTTTTGCACCAATGTGTCCTTTTTCCTTACGTTCAATGTCTTTGATATATGAGCCTAGTATTGGTGTCATTGTTTGTCCTTCATTCTGGAAGAGGACCGATGACATAAGGAGGGTGATGTTTTGACTTGCAAGTGAATTGGAGTTGAGTGAGGCAGGGCTGTACAAAGTCGTCAGCCTCACTCTCTCCTCCAGAGTCATCGGAGTCCCATGGCAAAACAGGTCAGGATGACTGGTGATGGCCTCAGATGCAGTGGGAGACCTTGGCCTTTTAAGACCTTTCCCAGGTCTCAGTTTGTCTGAGACAACACTCATTCAGTGAATAAAGCCTAAGTAAGAATTCCCTGGTGTTGATATCAGTAGGTCAAAGAGTATACTTAGACTACTGACTTTGGGTAGAGTTCCAAAGTACTTTCCAGAATGTTTATACCACTTCCTAGCTCCACCAACAGTACATTTACATGCTTTTCTTCCCACATCCCTTCCAATACCTGTTATTTACCTTTTATTTTTCCTCTTCGCCAATCAGAGAGGTATGAGGTAGAAACTCAGAATTGTTTAAGTTTGCATTTCTTTGGTCATTAATGATTTGGAACATTGGTATGTTTTTGATAGCTTTGTGTGTGTTGTGGGGAAAGGGGTTAGCCCTTGAGAATTACTTCTTCATATCCTTTGACCGTTTATGACTTCTTTAAAGTCACATGTGGCAAGCAGAATTTGAAGCCAGGCCATCTGACTGTAAACAGACCCCCTTCCAATATACTAAGCAATACTCCCTGATGCATTTCCTATTCTGACTCAAAGAATATGGGAACATGGGAACATGGGAAGAAGTTGAGACTTCATAGGCTATTGACCAAGACTCTGGGCATTAACAGGAAGTATTGCTGATTTGTGTGTGTGCGTGTGTGTGTGTGTACATGTAGGGGGCATGTATGTGTATATGTCTGTTGGGGATGTATTTGTGTACGTGTGCATGTGTGTACATGTGTGTAGGGGGTATGTACGCATATGTGTACTGTGTGTAGGGTTGTATACTGTGTGCATGCATATACATGTGTGTAGGGATGTGTGTGTCCACGTGTGTATAGGGGGTATGTGTGTATATACATGTGTGTAGAGGGGGTGTGTGTGTGTACATATAGGGCTGTGTGTGTGTGTGTGTGTGTAGAGGGTATGCGTGTGTGTGTGTAGGGTGTGTGTGTGTATGTGTGTGTGTAGGGTGTGTGTGTGTAGGGTATGTGTGGGTATGTACGTATGGGGGTGTGTGTGTGCATGTGTGTGTGTATGTGTAGGGGTGTGTATGTGTGTGTGTGGTGCTTTGTGTATCAGAAGAGAGTTGCAGCAGAAGTTCTCTGTAGTGAAATCCGAACCCCAGGAAATCCCAGCAATCATCACTGCAGGAGAGAGACACTTCAGATTTGTCGAATTACGAAATCTCCTTTGACATTGAGTTCTCCTTTCTTAATGTACAAGCTGCTGACTTAACTCAAATGTGCACTAATTGGGGGTTTAGTTTGGCTCCAAACGATAGGCTCTTACAAAATGAAGGCACAAATGTCCATATATTACCCACTATGGCTAATTATAAAATAGCTGTGACAGCCCCATTTGGCTCAGGCTCCTTTCCCGATGTTGGACATGGTGTTAAATGCAATAGAAGTGAAATGGACCAAAGGTAGTGGGAGTAATAGAATGCTAGCATTTTTCAAGTCGACTTCATTTTTTTTTTCATGTTGAGTTTCTTATCATATTTATGGTAGGAAGTGAAGCCAACTCCGCCCTTATCGTGCATATCCAGGATGCTGATCCCCTGCTGAGCATGAAGGGGCCCCTCTAGCTCAGGGACTAGGGAAACCATGGCATTGTCTGGAAACATTTTCTTTTTTCTGTGTGGCTTTTTTTTCTAAAGGAATTCTCTAGCTCCTTGACCAAACCCAGGGCTTCTGACCTCCATTCCCTAATCAGCAGTGACCAATAGGCATGATTTTTGTCCATATGCCAGACTTGGAATAAGGGCTCTTCATGAGGTCATCCATTGCTCTTCTGATGTTAGCTTGTCAGTGGTGGGGTATGCAGCCTTCAGAGTTCTGAGATGCAAAACTAGCCTTTCTAATCTTGATTGATTGGGATAATCTGCGCTCTCAACATATGGAACATCCCAGTTAATTCATGGAGATCTTTTAGGAAAGGCAGCATAGAATGGAGGAGGGAAAGAATGACTTGGAAATGAGGAGATTAGGATTTTGGACCAGGCTTTGCCACCAAATAGCTCCCGTTTAATCTGAGAGGCCATTCTCAGAGCTATTTCAAGATCTCTTGTCCTCTTTGCCCATCGACTTTTGTCTTCAATGGGCATCTGGACATATTTCTAGATATAGATAGATAGATAGACAGATAGATTGATAGATAGATATAATATGTATATATATATGTATATATACATATGTGTGTGTATGTATTTCCACTGCCCAAAGGTCCAATTTGCCACTGCTATAGACATGAGAGAATCTGGAATGATTAGAAAGCTCTGAAACATTCAATCACCCCTCTTCCTTTCTCTGTCTTGTTATTAGCTAACCATGATTGCTTGTGTAACTTGGGCTCACATAGTTTAGCTTGCCCACTGTACATACAACAGTGAACTGGTACCATGGTCATTCTTTTTTTTCTAAATTAATTAATTAATTGATTGATTTTTAGTTTTTAACATTCACTTTTAAAAGATTGTGAGTTCTAAATTTCCTCCTCCCTCCTCCCCAGGACAGCATGCAATCTGATAAGGTTATATATGTACAGTCATATTAAGCATATTTCCACATTAGTCATGTTGTGAAACAAGAATCAGAACAAAAAGGAAAAACCATGAGAAAGAAAAAGAGAGAGAAAATAGTCTGCTTTGACCTACTTTCAGACTACATAGTTCTTTCTCTGGATGTGCACAGAGTTCCATGGTCATTCTTGAGCCACTGATGCATGGACACACATTTGACTGAATAGAGCCCACACTTCAGAACCTTGACACCAATCCAAGGGAGAAGGAAAGAGCATCAGTGCGAGGGAAGCATTGAAGCAGCTAGCAGAAAGAGACTGAAAGATTGAGCCAATGGTTAGCTCGTGGCAGTGAAACAAATGGAATGTCATTTGGGTCTCATATTATATTAGAATTTTATCCTTATATTAGAATATAAGCTTCTGGAGTATAGAGACAGTTTTTGCTTTTTCTTTGTATTCTCAGCACTTGGCACAGTGCTTAGCACACAGCAAGTGCTTAATAAATATTCACTGATCAATTGATTAGGCTTAGTGAAGATAGACTGCTCAGAACTTGGGCAGAGTTCCACTGCGATGTGTACTGTGTTTGGTTTGGTCATTGTATTAGCAATGACATTGACAAACCTCAAAGGAAAAAAGGGACCTGGTCATGTAATCAAACTTAATGGTCTGTGATGTCAAAGGATTCCTAAAACAAGATGGAACTTCCCCCTCCCCAAATGGGCTTTGTGGGGCCTTTTTTAAAATGGAAACAGGGGACTGGAGCTTTGGGATATTCTACTTGATGATGGGTAACACCAGGCTCATAAAATCATAGACTGAGTCGGAAGGCGTTTTTGAGATCATCTGTTTCAACCCCTCCACTTCACAGAAGAGGACACTGAAGTCCGTGGAGATTTGACCTCCATGTAACTTACTCCTAGTACCAGACTCTAAGACCAAGACCCCTGCCTCTAGACCCAAGGCTCTATTTACTTTGTCAACCTCCTAACTCCATTATTATGATTCACCTTTTGTTCTTGACAAACTGGATTTTCAGAGAAATGAGAGCAGGATCAAAAGGACATTGGAGACTGTATCACAGAAGAATCTGCTGAAGAAACTAGGCATTTTTAGCTTGGGTGTGTGCACAGGGGTGAGGAACAGTGAGAGGATGATAGCTGTCTTTGAGTATTACAAGGGCTGTCAAAGAGAAGAAACATTGAACCTCGGGGGACAGATAGGGAGGATTGGGTAGAAGTTTCGGAGAGGCAAATTTAGGCTTAATGGAAGTAATAATTTACTAAAAGTTAATGCTACATAAATAAATTTAGAATAAACTGCCTCTGTAAGTGAGTTCTTCATGACCTGAGTTGTTTTTCAGTTGTATCCAAGGCTTTGTGACCCCATTTGGGGTTTTCTTGACAAAGATCCTGGAGTGGTTGGCCATTTCCTTCTCCAGCTCATTTGACAGATGAGGAAACTGAGGCAAACAAGGTTAAGTGACTAGCTTGGGGTCACACAACTAGTAAGAGTCTGAGGTCCTATTTGAACCCAGGAAGATGAGATTCTTGACCCCAGACCTGGCACTATGTCACGTAGTTACCCCTCTTCATGACTGGAAGGCCTCAAATAGAGGTTAAATTAGCACTTGAATTAGGTTACGTATAGGAGATTCATGCTTCATATTGGATCAACTATCTAGTTTTGCCTTACTGGTAATAATAACTGAAATTAAAAAGTGCCTTACATACATACTCACTCTGTCCTTTCAACAGCCCCATAAGGGATTATTCCAACTTGACAAATGAGAAAACTAATATTCATGAGTTTGCTGAAAGCTGTTCAACCAATAGCAAAGGCAGCATTCAAACTCAGGTCTCTCGTTGACTCCTATTCTGCCACTCCTCCCACTGTACCACAGAGAGTGCCAGAGTCCCCTACACTGTTGTTCCAAGCCCCTGAACTTCCTTTCCAAACCAATGAGCGTGCCAATCCTGATCATATCACTCCATATGAATCTGCCCAGGTGGATCTGTTGGGCTCGCTCTTTGATGGACAACCACCATCTTTCCTTCAGCTGCTGGCTTGCCGGGTGGTACTGTGCTATTTTCAATGGAGTGCTACAGAGCTCATTCAGCTAGGACAGCAGTTCAGCTTAGAATCAGCAGAAAGCTCTTCCCTCGGACACCCTTAGTTCTCTGGTTGTTTGTCTCCCTTGGGCAGCAATGTCATGTTACAGTGTTATTTCATATTGAGCCAGAAGATCTTCAGGGAAGTCCCAGCTCTGCCACGTGGCAGTCACATGGCCCTGGGTAGGTCATTTCTGCTCCTCTGGGCCCTTTTCTTCATTTCTGAAGTCAGGGTATTGGTCCAGATAAGAGATCTGAAACATATGACCTATGAACCCACAACACTCCGAGTGCTGTGAACCAGATAAAAATGTAACTGGGGAAAATGGAACAAAGTAAATAAAAATGCAATAAGATGCAGATAATGTTAGCATGTCATTTTCTAAGTCAATATGTGGCCCACGGGGTTCCTTACGTATGGTGTAGCACAGTGGGAATTTGACACCACTCAGTGCTTCTTAAACCGTAAGGTCAAGACCCACGTTTAAGAAGCACTAGCAGATAATCTATATGGTCCCTGATTCTGCTAGTCTAAGAATCTATTAGAATCAAGTCATATGGTTTTCTCTTCTACAACCCTGATTTTCTGTCATCCTAGCCCCAAACCCTAGAACAGAGCAAAGCATCCTCAGAAAATATAGCCTCTGCTTACAGAAAGAACATTGCGTGTCGGGGGAGAAGATGAAGTTCTAATATCAGCTCTGCCATTAACTTTCTCTCTGACACAAGTAATCAGTTCCGTTGCTGGTCTTCAGTTTCCTCATTTTCAAAATGAGAGGATTAGACCAGATGACAGCTACATTCTGCCCAGCTTTGCTCCTCTGGCTCACTGATCTTAAAAACTGGGGCCTCTGTAAGTCATTAGAATTATTTAGTTTTTGATACACCTGGATACCTGGGGCAGGATTTACAACTACCAAACACTTTAAGATATGCCAAAATTTGTGAGCCAGCCACCCAAAGCACTAGCATAAGCAGCTTTCAGCTAATGTCCTTCCTAACTGAATCACAAAATTGCAGAATGCCCAAGTTGAAAGGGACCTCAGGAGCTATTTGGTCGAAATCTTACCTGAACAAGCACCCTCCTTCAACAGACAAATAGTCATTTGGCCTTTGTGTAAAGAATTCCAGAGAGAAAAAAATCTCTGATCTCTAAGGCAATCCATTCCACTTGTGGTCAGCTTTAATAATTTTTAGGAAGCTTTTCTTGGCATCAAACCTAAATCTGCTTCTCCAATGTCCACCCATTGCTAATAGTTCTGCCCTCTGGAGCCAAGCAGAAGTCAAATACATCTCTTAACAGACTGTCCAATAGTCTCTTGTTGTCTCAAGTCCTTGGAATTTTCCATTGTGCAAGTCTGCAAGTCCATGAAATTCACAATCAGTAATTATTAGGCAGTTGTCCAAATGGTATGACAATCTACCCCATCAGTCTGCTGGGGTATAGCAGAAAGGATTCTGATATTAGAGCCACAAGTTCTGAGTCTGAAAATGAGATACATACTATTGTATGTGACACTAGGGAAGTCACTTTATGTCTCTGGGCTTTAGATTCCAATCTGAAAAATGAATAGGTTGTCCAAGATATCTAGCAGACCTCTTCCACACCTGCAAGTGTGCAAGCTTGTTATTTGGAGATTGCCCCAAGCCTCATATCTTGATATGGATGGGGCACCCAAATTAGCAGCATGGAGTAGAGCACTTGGGGTGGGACATGAGAAGAATAAGCTTTGCTAGACAGCAGGAGGGTGATCCAGGATTGGGGAAAGGCAGGTCCAATGACAAAATTATTTTTGTGTCTTTTCTCTATGATCTTCTTTCACCCATGATCTTCTCCTTCAGGCTTCCCCTCCCTGGTCATGATCATTGACCATGTTAAGGTGATTAAGTATTACTTAGCCTTTACAATGCGCCACCACTGTGTTAAGCACTGTCAATTAGCAAAAAGAAAGAAAGATTTTTCGGTATTAATAGGCCCAAGTCCCTCCCCCCACATTTTTTAATATCTTCCCCTCTACCAGAGACCTTGTTAATTGGTCCCTTAAAGAGCCTATATTTGAATAATATTGAATTATTTGAATTATATTTAAAGACAACCCACAAAAAGATAGAAAAGAGGGTGGGTAGGGAGTAGGGTTCTCATTGGGGGAGGCATGGTGTTCATGTCTAGAGAGTCATTAGCAGAGCCATGAGGGAAACAAAAGCAGTCTAGTCTTGGCCCTTCCCACAAAATGGAGGCCCCAGGAAAAATTCACTAATGGGAGAAGGGGGCTGGCATGGTGGCAGGATGTTTCAGGGGGAGGAGACAGCAGACACTGAGGGAGATTCCAGGTTGACACTGCGGCTGAGGTATGAGGATGAAGTCTAGAAAAAGAGAAGCACAGCCAGGAGAGGAAACTGGAATTTTAAAAATATATACACTCTCCCCACCCCCAACTCCTACCCTTTTCCTACATGTTTTTTCCTTTTAAATGTGGTATACTGCATATCCAGATCCTGAGCCCAGTCATGGGCTTCATATCATCAAATACCGAGGATACTCATGAGGTTAAAGCTGCCTCTTTGCAGTAGGACCATTAGTTCCTCTTTTGTGCTGCCCAAACATTGGGTGTTTGTGTATAGACCTTGAGTCCGTGGCTTCTTCACAGCCACGGATATAACTACCAACTCCTTCTTTGGGATTTGTTTCTTGTCACCTTTGGGGTGTCTCAGCTGTTACTCTTCTTCCTTGTCTATGCCTGCTCTCCATAGCAGCCTGAGTGCTGATCACCCTCACCATCCTCCCCGTGGAATTTGAATTGTTCCCTGGACCCATCTCTGAAAGGTGAGCTTTTGTGTTATCTTGCCTAGAACTAGAACACCAGGCCATTTCTCAGTCATCTGCAAACCATGCCACCTTCGTACTAACCATTTTTCTCATTGACCTCCCAGCAGAATTTGGACTCCACTCCTGGGCTTTGCTAGGTGGGCCTTCAATTTCTCTGGCCCAGAGCCAACCACCACACCACCATCACTAAAGCATGCCAGTGCAAGCACCACCCCCTTTTTTCGGTCCCTTTTGGGTGCTGGAGTCCTCTGGGAGAATGGAAGCTCCTTCAAAACACGGAGAGTCTAGATTGCTTGGATTTCCATGCTGGGCCCTCATAGTGCTCATACATAATAAATACTGAATGAGTCTTTTCAATCATTCATTCTTTCTTCATTCACATATGTAGTCATCTACCTTCCCTATCCATTACAGTTTAAAATCCTTTTGATTAAATTTGCAACATATGGGACAAGTACATTCTTATTAGCCTTTGGTAGGTATATTCTTTCTCTGAACAGCAATCTGTTACCCCTATATTATAAAGGAACTTTGTATTTTTTCTGACAGCAATCCAGCCCACTCCCCTTCTACTCATTAATTTTGAGTCTTACACATCATCCATTTCTACTGGCTGTCCCCCCCTTATACACACACATACACAGTGACTTTTAAGCTCTATAGACTTTCCATCCCAATGCACAGCATAATCTAGGCAACACATATGCCTCATCCATCTAATCTTTGCTTATGGATAATCATGGCAAACCTTTCTGAGTAGTTGTAGGCCTCTCTCTGGAGGTCAACTCTCTTCATTGTTCAGAGGCTTGATGTATCCAACACAAAGTCCCTAGCGAGCAGGAGCACTGCAAAGGTAATGCCTCTTTGGGTTGGACTCTGTACTAGGTGTCCTCCATCACAGTGGTGAACACGTGCCTTTAAAGAACAGACATCTTTTTTATGCCTCTTCTGATGTTTTTAATCAGAGCATCCTTGAACTAGGCTATTTCTTTTATATCTTTCAAGAAATCTGTAATGGTTTTGATATGTGGATGAAAGGTATCTTGTTGAGAATCCTTAAGGAAGTGGTTTGTCTTACTAAATCAAAGGCTTTTTCATAATAAATGAATAATAAACAGGTCCATAACAATTCTATATTCTCCACAATTTTCATTTATTTGCAAGATGGTAAAGATGTGGTCTATTGGTTGAGACCTGTACAAGCTGTGTGATCCCTGCTGATACTCTCTTTGAGGATGCCCTTGATTTATGTGTAGACAAATCTCTTAAAAATATTGTACAGTTGGAAAAGTATGTCTACAGGTTAGTAGTCACTGATCTTGTGGTTGCCTTTTTCAGTATCAATAGGGTCCAAGTTCCTCCCCAACCCACAGCATATTTTTAGTATCTTTCCCTCCACCAGAGACCTCGTGAATTGGACCCTTAATGTTCTGACACTGGTATTACCTCAAGCACAGATTTCTTATGCCTATTCAGTCCAATTTGGCTCTTTTTTCTTTGTATTTGGTTGCAAAGCAATTCTAGGGCTAGAGAGATGCCTAAGGCTCTTTTTAAGCTCTTTTGGTCACACCAGTTACACTTCTCTATAAATGACCACAATTGGTGTCAATGTCATTTCTAGTGTCCATTTCCATGTTTTCATTATCAATTACTTGTTTAAACAGCTCAGGATTGAATCGTTTTCACGGTCTGCTCTATGTTTTTCTCATTGTTCTTATTTCTTATAGCTTTTCACAAATTCTAATCTATTCTGGGATAGTCAATGGCCTAATTTTCCCCAGACAGCCAATTCAGGGATGACTCTTATATAATCAATCATGAGTCTTCTGCTCCCAATTAAAATAGAATCAGTTTCCTTATTTATGTTAT
This sequence comes from Phascolarctos cinereus, assembly GCF_003287225.1. Lineage (NCBI taxonomy): Eukaryota > Metazoa > Chordata > Mammalia > Diprotodontia > Phascolarctidae > Phascolarctos > Phascolarctos cinereus. The sequence goes on along the minus strand of NW_027556402.1, from coordinate 5,400,879 downwards.
TCAGAGCTTCAGCACCTTCTGATTCTTTTCTCAGTGAAAATACTTTTGATGTAAAGGCCTGAGGCTTTTATCTTATATGCAACCTGTGGTCTCTTTCATTTCTCTTTCCCATTTCAGGAATTCTCATACATTGCTCCTGGATTTCTACCTTCAGCTTTAAGTCATTGTTTACTGAAGTGTATGCTGATTTAATTTTGAGAGTTATCAAGTTTTCCCATGTATTTTCCCTACTTCTTTATCTTCTGCAACTGATATCAGCAAATGAATTGCATTTATTTTTATGGTGGCATTATTATTATTTTATAAATACGTCTTGTAAGTATTGTGCTGTGGAAATGGCTTGGGAGATGTTTCTTGCTAAATTTGAGCACATGATAAAATGAACTCCATGGATCCCTTTCTAAACCTCTCCTAGGAGTACCTGTGAGCCATCCTGTGATGTAGCTGAGCTTCCTCCTTTCTTTCATTTCATCGATAATAATATTGTTCAGTCATGTCCCACTCTGCATGACCCCATTTGGGGTTTTCTTGGTGAAGATACTGCAGTGGTTTGCCATTTCCTTCTCTAGCTCATTTTACAGATGAGTTCCTCATATGAAGCAAGGGTTAAATGACTTGCTTGGGGTCATACAGGGGTCTGTGTCTGAGACTGGATTTGAACTCAGTAAAATGAGTTTCCTTGACTTCAGGCTCAACACTCAACACTGCACCACTCAGTTGCCCCATTGGTAATGACACTGTCAAGACAGAAGATTTGTGAGCTTTTTCCATTAATTAAGTCTACTTGTTAGTGATTGATAAAAATATCCAACCACCAAGAGAGTTGTTTTGCTTTTAAATAAATGGTCCAACAACTGTATGACTCTTAGCAACCCAACAAAGTGAGGGTGGCTTTTGAGTGATGCTCAAGGGGAATGTGGTATTTTTGACACTTCCCCCATATCCTGCCCTCCTCAAGGGCTCTTAAATTCAGACAAGAATTTCTCTATCCCTTTAAATAAGTTCTGTCTTGCTTTTAAGAACCATGAGGGAATAAACTGAAACCCCATAAAACTAAGCCTCAGCATCGTGAAAACACATGTAGCAGCAGGCACCCATGGAAAGAGCCAGGTAAGACCAAAGAGAAAAGCGCCTCCAGAGTACGCAAAGCCCCCAAGAAGCACAGCGTGAAACGGAGTTGTGTGTGGGGGGGGAGGTCCTGCTACATACATGGTTCCAGATGGCCAAGACAACCTTCAAGGTCTGTTCTAGCTCTGAGATTCAACCCAGGATGTATCCCTGCCTCTGGCAATAGCTAGTTGATAGACAGTTTGGTGCAAACATTTGATTTTGAGTCGTAAGATGTGGATTCAAATTCTGACTCAACCATTTGTAGCTGTGAGGCTTTGGGCAAGTCACTTAACCACTAAGAACTCAGCCTCCTATCCATAAAATAATCAGCCTAAACCAATTAATGATAGCTAGCATTTGTACATCATTTAAAAGTTTGCAAATCTCCCAGCATGCATTACCTCATTTAAGCTTTCCCTCAACCTAGAGAAGGAGGCATTATAGGTGCTTTCAATCATTCCCATTTTACAGATGAGGAAACTGAAGCACAGCAATGCTAAGTGATTTTCCCATGGTCACACAGCTAGCAAGTGCCAGAGGCAAGATTTGCCTTGGGTGTCTCTTGATTCCGTGGACAGAGCCCTTTACACTACGCCATTACTGTATATGTCTTTCTCATTTTTCTTCCTTCCTTCCTTTATAAAATGAGTGATTGGACCAGTTGATCTGTAAGGTCATTTTTATTTGGCAGCATACAATCCTAGGACTTCAGGACAATTACTCTCTACCCATATTGCCTTTTATTAAAGAGGAAAATAATAGGACCATAAAACTGAAAGTCTTTTAAAGTCATCTAGTCCAGGTGTGTTTCCCCTTTTCTGGTATCATGGATGGCTCTGACAGTCTAGTGAAGCACATGGATCCCTTCTCAGAATAATGCTTTTAAATGCATAAAATAGTCAACAAACACTTATTAATTACCTAATAGGTACAGGCATTGTGCTAAGTGCTGGACATATAAAGAAAGACAAAATTTGGTCCCTGCCCTCCAAGAGCATATAATATAATGGGGAAGACAGCATGCAAACAACTCCTTACACACAAGATAAATATAAATGTAAATGGGGGGGGCAATATGAGAGGACAAACACAGGCATTGGTTTGGGGAGGAAGGCAGCCTCAGCAAAGAAGCCAGGAAGCAGAAGCAGCATGGGGGCCAGCTAGGGCAAAAGCAAACAATCAGAAGGTGGAGTACCTGTGTGTTGAACAGTAGGCATGTCCATTGACACAGTATGGCAGAGTATTTGGAGGGGAGTTAAATGTGAGAAGATGGGAAAGGTAGGGAGGGGCCAGGTTGAGAAGACCTTTACAAGCTAAAAAGAGGATTTCATGTTTGTTCCTGGAGGTAAAAGAGGGCCACAGTGGGGGAGCAACATGATCAGACATGCTCCAGGAACATCCCTTTGGTAGTTGAGTGGAGGAAGGGCTAGATTAAGGACAGCTTCGATGCAGGGAGACCAACTAGCAAGCTATTGCAATAGTCAAAGTGTGAAGTGTGAAGCGTGGCATTTAAAAAGTTCAAGAGATACTTTCTGGGTGATTTAATCATTTTATTAAGAATGCTAGCATTTTAATAATACAAGGTCAGTGGCATTCTTGAATGCCGAAGACCCTGATGGCAGCAGGTGCACAGCTCTTACGCCCCTGGAAGAGGGCACGGTGGCAATCAGCTTTGATTGATTAACAATGACCCAGAGGAAGACTTTACAAAGAGAACTTAGCTCACTCTAGTGAGGGACTGGGACTAACGTCATGTCACTGTTGGACAGAGAGACTATCCCCAGACCACCCCCAGCTGTGGGCAATCTACATGAAAGGATCTATCTCCACCCAAGCTTGACTGAGTGAATTCCAATTCACCTTAGATTAGAGATTCCTTGTAAGATTGGACGGGCTCTGACCAAGACTGAGGGAAGTTACTTCAATGCTCTTCAAGAGACTGAACTTTGAACTGAGGACTATTGAAAAGGGGGGAATTCTGAATCTCCCAAATCATTGATTATTAATAATCATTTCTGTTAGAACTAGGGTGGTGGCTCTGTGAGGAGGGGGGAGAGTGGACATAAAAGAGAGGTGTTGGGAAGATAGAAACCAGAAGCCTTGATAACAGATTAAATATGTGAGATGAATATAAGTGAGGAGTCAAGGATCATACTTAGATTCAGAACCTTGTGACTGACAGGCTGGTAGTGCCCTTGGTCTTGGACAGGAAGAAAGTGAGGTTTGTTTCGGAGATGTTGAGTTTAAGATGGATGTCTGCTAGGAACTTGGTGATTGGGGACTAGAGGTCAGGAGAGATGCTAGAGCTGGATATATAGATCTGTGAATCATCTATATAGAGAAGATCATTGAATTGGGGGTGGCTAATGAGATCACCAAGTGAGACAATCTAGAGGGGGAAGTGAAGAGGGCCCCGAAAAGAGCCTTATGGGCAGAGGAATTCTGGGAAATGTTTAACAACTGGTTTTGTGACAAAAAAAAACATATGCCTGACACACTTTTAAGTTTAATCCCCATTATTGACATTTTCTCCATCACATTATATCTAGACAATGAAGAACACAGGCAGGAAGACAGTGATAGAATACTATCATGAAAACCCATGGAGGTAAGAGTATCGTGGAGGGGAGACTGGCGAGCAGGACCTAAAGTGGCAGTCAGGATGAGGACTGAGGCAACGAGGGTGAGAACTAGGAAAAGACATTGGATTTAGCAATTGAGAGCCCTGGCAACCATGAGGAGAACTCAAGTGGTGAGGATGGAAGCCAGATTGCAATGATGTGAGAAGTGAGTGGGAGGTGAGAAAGTAGAAGCCATGAGTGTAGACAGTTGTTACTGTTGTTTTCCCCTAGGAGTTTGGCTATGAAAGGAGGGCAGATACAGGACAATAATTTGAGGGGGTGGTAGAGTCAAATGAAGCTGTCACTCCCTCGAGTTACTGTTTGAACGTGTGTTAGGGGAACAAGGAAGGAGTCAGCAGTTTAGGAGAGAATGAAATTTAAGGAGAGAGAAGAGCTGATCAAGAGGGGAACAAAGGGATGAGAGAAAGGACCCAAATAGAGAGCAGTGGCAAAATGCCACCTTCTTTAAAAGAGAAAAGAACGGATGATACTGAGATGCTTGGATGCATGGAGTTGGAGAGGAGAGCTCAGGACAGTTGGCTTCAAATTTTTTTTTCTTTTCAGTGAAGTGTGAAGTGAGGTCCTCTGCTGAGAGGAAGGGGAGGCACTAGTGTAGGTAGGTGGCTTGAGAAGACAAAGCTTAGAGTAATTGCTGCGGTAAGTGTGACACAAAGGTGATCTGGGAAAAGAAGAAAGAATTGGCCAGTCACAGAGAGATCCCAGATGAGATCGGAAAACATTCATTTGTTGCATCAATGTGTGCTGGCTAGGCAAATAGACACACACTCATACTTTGCAGAACCATCAATTCAAGGCTAGGACATTCTGAATTTTGCTAAATGAAATCTTTGTTCTTAGCTTAATCTCCTCCCAATTAAACCAATGGTGACAGCACCAGCCTTTATTCACACTGTACCCCCACATACCCCAACACTCTGGGTGAAAACTCAAGGAGCTAGAAGGCCTTCTTTTTTTTCAGATGCCAGCTCACTGCATGGCTGGCAACATTGCGGTCCTTTCACTCTTTCCTAGTGACCCTTAGCTGCTACCCTAGCCCTATCTCCTTGACCAAGCTTTCCCCTTCACTTTTGGGCTTGGGTCCATAACCTCCAAGCTGGGAGTAGATCCATGTGTTGTCTCTGGCCGCATTCCCAAAGTTAAGGAAAATTGGAAACTACATGTATAAACAAATAAAATTAAACAACACATTCCCCTCCTCACTACCCCACTCATGACTCCAGGCTATAACAAGATGTTTCTTTAAAAACTCATTATAATCAAACTTTATGTTTTTAAAAAACCAGAACGGTGATTTCATTGATATAAGAAACTCCTGGTGAGGAAATTTGCTCTATCGATGCAAATCAACATGTACTCTGAAATGGAGCCTTGAGCCAGGGCTTCTTAAGTCATTTTGTGTCACAGATCTCTCTGGCAGCACTCCGCTGAAATCTATAGACCCCCTTCTCAGAAAAAATGTTTTTCAATGCATAAGATTACAAGTATATTGACATAGAGTTATCAAAATATATTTTTTAAAAAAATGTTTCTAGCCTGTAGGTTAAGGACCCTTGTAATTGTGCCACTTGCCTGGGAGCACAGAGAGTGTAAGAGACAGGCCCAGTATGTAAGAGGCAAGATTTGAACCCAGTCTTCCAAAGTGGGAAGTCAACTCTCTCCCTCCCTCTCTACAGTGTTTTAGAGATACCCCCTCATCCTTCTGATATCTCTGTGACTCTGTTTCCCAATCTGTAAAATGGGAAAAGGTTGTGAGAGTGTTAGACCAAATGAACTGTGAAGTCTCTCCCAGCTCTAAGTTCCCAGAAGAGTCCATGACTAGGTGGCACAGTGGACAAAGCTCTGGGCCTAGAGTTCAGAGGACCTGAGTTCAAATCCAGCCTCAGATACCTATTGGCTGTGTGGCAAGTCACTTGACCCTGTTTGCCTCAATTTCCTCATCTACAAAAGGAGTTGAAGAAGGAATGGCAAATTACTCCAGTGTCTTTGCCAAGAAAACCCCAAATGGGTTTTCAACAACAACAACCATGACCTAGCTCGAATAACTTCCCTCATATTTGTAATGAAAACCTCAAGTTGTCAATGCAAGCTTCCCTTGGCCTGAGAGGAAAGTGACCTAAGCCTCTGTTTCCTTGAATGTTTCTGTAGAAGTTAAAAGGAATAGTTCCCATCTCTATAGCGCTAGATACTAAAAAAAAAAAAACAAAAAAAACCCTATTTTCTTCACAAAGAAGGCAGTGAAAATAAATTTTTTCCATTTTATGTACAAAGAAACTGAGACTTAGAGAGGTTAATGACTAGCCCAAGGCCACATAGCAAGTGGCAGAACTGGGACTTGAACCTGACTTTCCTGCCTCTGAGTCTGGTACTCTGCTTCATATTGTATTGCCATACCTCTGAGTCTCTAAGTTATTTAACAATTTGGTGCATTATATTCTCAGTAATTCAGATCCCAAGATGCAATGCTGCTGGGGGAGAGCCCAATCAATGCTTCAAAGCTGGGATGAGGACATTATACCACAGTCTCTTAAAAAACTAACCTCTCCCCACAAAGCAGATTGCTTGGCCATCTCCCAGAGATAGTGGAAACTTGAGGAAAACCAGACCAGGGGACCTTAGCGTGTTGCCACAAAAAGAACCTTGGACTGGAACCTGGGATAATTCCCCTGCATTTCTACTTAATACCTGTGTGTCTGTGGGTAGTCCTTTCCCTTTCCTAGATCTCAGTTTCCTTTTTGATAAAATGATGGGGTTCAATGAAGTGATTTCTAAGGATCCTTCCAGTTACAAGGTCTAAGACTCCTTTACCTCTAAAGGCCTTTCAAGTCTAAGGTTTTATGGTATGCAGGATGGGGACTGAGATACTGGCATAGGAAATTCCCAGGTGAGGAAGATCGCTCTATTGATTTGGGTCACCACTTTCTCTGCTTAAAGAGTTGACTGACACATCGATAGGCCGAGTGACTTGCCCAGTGTCACAGGAATGTTCACTGAACCTAAGTTCTTCCTGGCTCTGGAGGTGAGATCTCTCTTTACTATACAGGATTGCCTTTCACGTGTAACATAGAAACTTCTAAATAGGACAACTTACTGGGCTCTTACCAGAAACAGTAAAGCTGGCTACACAGTCAGACAAAATAGCCTCGCTGAACACTTCCCAACACCATTAACCACGGCCTCCAAAGGTCCTGCATGAGTGGGAGGTCCCTCTCCTCTGGCCTGATTGCCTTCCTATCTCCTTTAGGGTCCTTTAAAATGGCTCATTTAGCAAAGTTCATACCTATTAAGAGTCACCATTGAGGTTGAAGGGTTTGGGGCTCTGTCAGTATAATCCCACTGGGGGAGCTGGGTCTTTCTTGATGCTAGAGATGGAAATGCCAATTAGCATTTCTACTTTTCTTTATGCCTAGATCCCCATGGGGATTTTATTTGCTCAAAGGCTTTTAAAAATAGACATGTTTTAATGGAGAATATTTTAAGTGGGCACAAGCCTGTGGTTTAAGGATAATTATGGAATATTTGTTCCCAGTCTGGCTCCAATCTAGCACTCCAAACTTATCTCCTCCTTTCCAACTGCTCCCATCCAGGACCCGAATGTGCTCCCTGAGTAGTGGTTATATATCCTGTGCAGGTGACCTCCTTGAGCTCTGGCTCACTCTTTCCCCTCTTCTTGTCTCTGGAAAACAAACAAACAAAAACACCTCTCTCCTGTTCTCTTTGTTGTTGTTCAGCCATTTTTCAATCATGTCCAACTTGTAACCCCATTTAGGGTTTTCTTGACACAGAGTGGTTTGCCATTTCCTTCCTTTAGCTCATTTGACAGATGAGGAAACTGAGGCAAACAGGGTTAAGTGACTTGCCCAGGGTCACCCAGGTGGTTTGTGTCTGAGATCAGATTTGAACTCAGGAAGATTAGTCTTCCTGATTCCAGACCCAGCACTCTATCCACAGTGCCACTCTGCCTATCCAAATCAAAACCAAATTTTACCAACAGATCAAGTCCTGTCTCCTGCGTGAAGCTTTTCTCTTTTAAATTAAATTTTATGTATTTCAGCTAGTGTTTTTATCTCTCCCATAACCTCTCCCCCCCCCCCAAGAATGAACAACAAAACCCATGTAACAAATAAGCATAGGGCAGCTAGGTGGCACAGTGGATAGAGCTCCGGTCTTGGAGTCAGGAGGACCTGAGTTCAAATCTGGCCTCAGACACTTAACACTTACTAGCTACGTGACTGTGGGCAAGTCACTTACCCCCAATCGCCTCACCAAAAAGCAAAACAAACAAACAAACAAAAACAAATAGGCATAGTCAAATGTCTACACTGGCCGAATCTGAAGATGTGTGTCGAATTCTGCATGCTGAGCTTGTCACCTCTGTGTCAGGATACAGCCTTCATCATCCATCCCCCCAGAATCATGGGTAGTCATGATGCTGATGACAGTCTACAGGAAGTGTTGCCCACACATTCCTCAGCTTGACCCACCTACACTCACTCTACTCACATATACACACAAAAGAATGAATGGAAAAAGCATTTATTAAGTGTACTATGTTGCAATTCCTTTACTAAGTACTGGGGATGGAAATATGAAAGCCAAGAAGGGCTCTGCCCTTAAGAGAAGTTCTACTCCAGTGGAGTCTTCCAACATGTAAAAGGGAGTAGTGGGCAGGCAGGGTTATGTTGGTTTGGAAAATTATGGGGGTTTTGAAGTAGTCTCTCAGGTTCTTTGCTCCTGACCTTCAAGTCAAGTCAAGTCAACAAATATACCCATGTGCTCAGGGTGGAGATGCTTGAGGGATAAAAGGCAAATGGCCTCCACCTTAGAAAGCTTACATTGTGCTGTGGAGAGACAACAGATAAGTAAATAAATAATAAATACAAACCAAATACTGCTGCTTACATTCACATCCAGGTGTCTCCTATCCTTCAAATGTTTTCACTTGACCCTCCATCCCATCCAGCTGTCCAAGATTCCTTCTGCCTTTTAGCATCAAAGGGAAGGGGGAGGGGACATCAACTGCCTACACTAATCGCCTCTACCACTTGACTTCTCACTCCTTAGCTCCATGTAATCTGTCTTCTGTTCCCACCATTTAAATGAAACATCATTCTCCAAGGTTATCAAGGGTCTCTAAATGTCTAAATCCATTGGCTCTTTCTCACACCTCTCCTTCCTGACCTCTGCAATTTTTAGTTCTGTTGATCATCCTCTCTTTCTATATAGTCTTTCCTCCGGATTTTAATGGCACTTACCTATTGTCATTCTCTTATTCCCTTTTGGATCATTCCTTTCAGGTCTTCTTGAGTCCTTTCCTCTTCTTCAGTTAGACACTGTCTTTTGGGGACGTTGTCAGCTCCTGCTGATAAGCTCTTGCTTATTATCACTTCTATGAAGATGACTCTCAGATCTGCACTTCCATCCCTAGCTCCTCAAATGACCAAACAGCTCTTGCTTTCCAGTTCACTAGTTTTTTTCAGCCCAGTTTCTTGGAACTGCCAATTCTGAAACTTGCCATGGTAAATTACATTTGGCTTCTGGGTTTCTTATTTTATTGCTCTATTCTTTTGGAGATGTTTCTTCAAAATTTGTAACAATTTTAATGAGGATTTTAAAAAATACTCACTTTTCGAGTCAGTCTTTTGTTTTTTCTTTATGGTAGTTGTCCTCCATAGGATCTCTTTCCTCTGCTCCATCTTTCTTTTGTTCTCTTACCTTATTTGGTGCTGAAGTGATAAAGGGAAAAGAACTCAGCTTAGTCATGACCACTGGTTCAGCCAGCTTGCCACAACTATTCTGGTGTGTGTGTGTACATGTGTACATGTATCTAAGTGTGTGTGTCTACTGGGATGGAAACACATGGTAACTGATTACAGTTTGTAATTCCCACGGACTTGGTCCATACAATCCATCACCTGAGGCCTGAAGTAGCTGTGTTCAGAGTGTCTCATCGACAGTAGGTTGGCAAGCAGGTGGTGAAATTTCTTTATGACCACAAGAACTCGTGAAACCATCTCCTAAGGCTCCAAGCCTTTGTGAACAGCATCAGTGGAGCTAATTATCCACACAGATGAAATCATGGCTTTTGGAGAAGTATATTGTAATTGGAAAAGAATGTCGTCAAGGCATGGTTTAAAGGAAATTTTGAGAGTAAGTTTTCCAGGGGAATAAAAAAATCAGCTTGGCTTGGCATATTTTCCTTAGATAATTTGTTCAGTTTTTGTTTTATTTGAACCTCAAAATGTTTTACTTTAAGTATTTTGGAGCCCCTGAGAGAACCATCATTTAGCAGCTCTTCTTTCTCCTATAACCTTGTGCCAGAGGCTCTACCATGACTCAAAGAGCCCAGGTATTCTTTGAGGGACTTTCTCATTCTGTCTCATAGAAAATCTGGGAAACTATATGGGATGCACCATCCTCCAGTCCCCTCCCCCAGGATACAGCAACTGACCCCCTCCCACTTTTAGCCTTTATAAAATCTGGGCAATCTATCCAATTCCCCTTCTCATTGGCAAGTCAGATTAGTAGAAGGCACATGAATCATAGACTCAGGGCATCTTTGTCTCAGCTCCCACTCTTCTTGGCAAGTGGGGTCCCAAGAGAAAGGTGACATCTCCCCTTCAGGGTTGCAGAGGTACCTCTGAATATGTGGGGCATTTTCTCCAATTCAGTCATCACGAGCTCTCGTTCTGGTATGCAGCCGCATATCAATCACCAGTTATTTCTTCAATATCACCTAAACAATGGCAGTGGCCCTATCATCAACAACATTGATTAGCACCTCAGTAACATTTAGCTAATTAACATCAATTAGTTTCTGCAAAAAGAAAAGATATTTAGTGAGAATATGTAGCGTGAACAGAAAATACAAAATATCCCTCTAAATCTGGAGCATACTTTTCCTTAGACCACTGGGGTCCCTGGGGATTGTGCTCTCCCACATAGATCAGCAGCTACAGAGCAACCACCCCCCCCCCCACAGTCACTTTCAAATGTGGCGTAGCTCATGGATAGATCTGATCCCTCTATGCAGCAGGACACAACATTTTGGAGTCAATCCCCCATTAGGCTGGGTTAGGCATCCTCCCTCGTAGCCTCACTAGCACTTCTCAACTCAGCTGCTGATGAGCCCTCCTATGGACTCTAGTTTCTGGAATTCTGGTGGCTTTCTCAGTCTTTCACAGGTCACAAAGTTTCAGTCTGGTCCATTCTCTGTCTTCAATATCCCTTTGTCTAAGAGAAGGAATGAGCAAATACAAACAGGTGAAGAACGGAAGTGCCATATTCATCATCGCATGTCGGGGTGGGGGAAGATAGCTGATGCTACTATCTCTCTTCCAGTGTCAAAGCTTCAGCAGTCCTTGCCTCACTCACCACCAGGAAATAAAGAGCCTGAGTTGCTCCTGGGAGAGACTTTTGCATGCACACTAAATTCTGGCTCAGTGGCCAATCAAGGAGAACTCTTTTCACTACTCAGCAAGCTGACAGGAAACAATCACTGCATACCTGCATTTGCTCCGAAGTTTACATGGGTGGTTACACCAAGGGCAAACGTGCTCCTAAGGCCTGGCCTCTCTTTGGGCAGCCCCTCCCCCATTATATATGGAAAGCAGTTTTATTAAAAGGAGAGACATGTGCACAACCTTGGACGAACAAGTGCTGATTGCAGACGCGTGTAACCCTTAGTCATACTCAGTCCCAAATACGAGGGCTCTTTTGGCTGAGGCTGGAGGTGAAGTGACTAACACAGAGTCATATGGAGAGTGTTAAAGACAATATTTGAACCACCATCTCACCAGGTACCAAATCCTAAAATCTTTCCATTATGCTGTTACCTTGACCGTCATGGAATACTCAGTACTGAATGAATGAGGGCATAGAACAGAACAGATGGGATGGTCCCTTTAAATTCTCATATTCTGAGTGAGAACCTGACAACATGGCAGTACCTAACCGTTCAAATGACCGGGCAGGGTTTTCTCCATCTCTTAGCTCCTTACTTCTAATTCATACATAGGTATATGTATGTGTATGTGTATCTGCGTATGTATATGTATGCACACCCGTATTATATATGATATACTATACATTATATAAATATGTTACATAACATACAATTCATGTATGCATATACACATGCATATATGTATACATGTGCATGTGTATGAATATGTATAACATTATAATATGTTATATTTAGCATAATGTTAATATATGCTTTTTCTTCTTTGGACAGTAGGAAATGTGCTGAAAAATATAGCTGGGGATGGGCCTTCTCTCACCTAGAGCCGATATGAAGCTGAGAACACATGCCAAGGATAACAGGGGACTGACCTTATAAGCATGTGCCCCGTTCCCTGCTGATGCAATCCCCACTTGGACTTTTGAGCATGTTTCAGCATTTTGTAACAAGCTCCGATCTGCAATCCAGGTGGTAAAGTTGAGCCACTTTGAATGACTACCCACCAGAACATGGGATGACTTCAAAAGAAACTGATTGTCCAGAGCCTCCTCCTCCTCTGAAGCTCTCTTCTTCTTGCCTGGCACCGATCCAGTGAGGGCAAAGAGATGATGCTGAAAAGGCAGTGGCCATTCAAGGCTGACAGGTGGCCTGTTCAGGTGGGCATTGCTTCTTTGTCTCAGTGTTTGCCCTTTGGGTTAAGAGATGAGCAGCTGTTATACTTAACTTTGTGAGTTTCAAAAGGTTAGGGAAAGAAGCCATCAGGAGGTCTGAGAGTAAAGGCCACGCCAGGGTCTGGCTAACACAGTTTTGAGGTGGAGCTAAGAAAGAGGCTCATCCAGAAATCATGGCACATTTGGGCGTGAACTCGATGGGATCAATCTATGTAGAAACTACATGAACGATAAGCCCACTTTCACCAGGATCTGAGGTTGTATAAAGGAGAGTGGGAGAGTGTGCCCTTGAATGATTAGGAATGAAGTGCTTGTAACTTCTGTTTTTTGCTGTGTGTTAGAGGCAAAATCCCTTTGTAAAAGCTAATTAATGCTGATTGGTTAAATGCAACCAGATTGCTAATCACTACCAGCTACGTGCATGTGGGCTCAAGCCACTAGGATCAGATTGGAGATGTCTGTAGGTCTCTGAGAGGATAGATGAGGCCTACCTTGCTCTGGGAGAGGGAGGCTAGTTCTAAAGTGCTACATGAAGATAAAGGAATGGTGCATGGGATGGGTAAATTTTATTGGGGGTATCAAGGAGAGAGAGAAAGAGAGAGAAGAGAGAGAGAGAGAGAGAGAGAGACGGAGAGAGAGAGAGAGAGAGAGAGAGAGAGAGAGAGAGAGAGAGAGAGAGAGAGAGGAGAGAGAGAGAGGAGAGAGAGAGAGAGAGAGAGAGAGAGAGAGAGAGAGAGAGAGAGAGAGAGAGAGAGAGAGAGAGAGAGAGAGAGAGAGAAAGAGAGAGAGAGAGAGAGAGAGAGAGAGAGAGAGAGAGAGAGAGAGAGAGAGAGAGAGCTCAGTAGCAGTAGGGGATGACCCACACCACAGTATATTGACCAGGGCCATATCACAACTTTGATATCTGCACAGTATGATCCCAAGATGCCAAATGGAAAAGCAAAGAAAAATAACCTGCTCATCTCAACTCCCTCCTCCCCCCTAGCATCATATCTAGTATAATTTTTTCTTCTCTGCCAAGTCATCAACTTGCTACAAATTGCAAAGAACTGCACATAATTGAGCTATAATTAAATAGTCATGTCTCGGGATATGTGGCACTTGGTCCACATTTTGCCACTCTCTTGACTCATACGCCTTACCCAGAAAACCTTAAAATATGTAGTCATGGAACCTCTAATTGTGTTGAGACCTACTTTTTATTTGTATGATCAAAGGTCACGATGGTAGATGAACATTTTATTAAAAGAAGAAAAATGAAAGAGACTTTTGCAGATCAGAGCAACCATTAAGCTTAAAGCCCTCTGCATACTCTCAATTTCATGCCCTTCACTGCTTCATTCAAGCCCTCTCTCAAATTCAGTCACTCCTCACCCTAGAGGTAAATGCCCCAGGACCCTCTTTCCACGGGCTGTTTTCCAATCTGAAAATTATGAGAATGCCAGTTTTCTTTGTCCATCTTCCAAACCTTTGCACAATGACATCTGCAAAGTGACCATTCAGAATCTCTCTGGGGGGGGCAGCTAAGTGGCACAGTGGATAGAGCACCGGCCCTGGATTCAGGAGGACCTGAGTTCAAATCTGGCCTCAGACACATAAAGCTTACTAGCTGTGTGACCCTGGGCAAGTCACTTAACCCCATTGTCTAGCAAAAAACAAACAAACAAACAAAAAAAAAAAACCAGAATCTCTCTGTGGACATTGACATGAAGATTGGGCACCCCTTAAATCTCATGAGTTGATGTAGACTGTGGGAGCATGGCATTTTGTGTTTCCTCACTTCTAAGTACTTGATACTTCCTAAATGGGAGAGTTTTACACCAGCATGAAACCCCAACTCTCAAGGAATTTGCCCCCTCACCCCAAAGGTTCAAAAAACACCTCCCAAGTGCCGCAACTTAGATTCCCTCCAATTGTACAGTCACTTAAATCACAGTACAATCAACAGGGTTGTGGAGTACAGTGGATAGAGCACCAGGTTTGGAGTTAAGAAGATCTGAGTTTGAATCTTGCCATAGACACTTATGAATGTACCATCCTGAGCAAGGCACTTACCGCATGTCAGTCCCAGTTTCTTCATCTATAACATGGGCATGATAATAGCATCTACCTCATAAGGCTCTTTATGAGGATCAAGAGAGATAGCATATGTAACAGTGCTATATAAGTGCTAGCTATTACAGGGGCAGCCAGGTGGGGTAGTGGATCAAGGTGCCAGCTCTGGAGTCAGGAAGACCTGAGTTTGAAGTTGGCCTCAGATACTTACTAGCTGTGTGACCCTGGGAGAGTCACTGAACCCTGTTTGCCTCAGTTTCCTCATCTGTTAAATGATTTGGAGAAGAAAATGGCAAACCACTTCAGGATCTTTACCAAGAAAATCCCAAATGGGGTCATGAAGAGTCAGACATAACTAATCGACCAAAAAAAAATTATAAGCTGAGGGTGAGTCTCTAGAATTTTCCAATTTGCTAGGACATCTCTATGAAAGATGAAGATAAAACCTGCGGAGTCATCCAATTTTTCCCAGTATCTATTCCTGCCCTCTCTGCAGCTCTTCCCTTTCTCTATTCTCCTTATGAGGCACCAGCCTCACTCATAATCAAGCACGCCTACTGGTTTGTCATTATTTCTTCTCCCTCTTTGCTGGAATTTAAAGCGAGGAAGAGCCCAACATTTAATACATTTATTATCCGTAGTTGGCCTCTCTTGTTTGGACCTCACTGCACTGATTGCTGGTAGTCACCTCATAGAAATTATATTTACTCCAAGTCTCTCTCATCCTCTCTGTCCCAATTGGTTTGTTCCGTGTAGATCCACTGGTTGGTTGGAATAATTGGCACTACCCTGATTGAGGAAGGTCGTATTGTCTTTGTCCAGCACCTGGACTTCTTCTCCAGATCCTGTGTAGTTCCAGAACAATGCAATGAAAAAAAATGACAACAATAAACAATCCTACAAATGTTAAAATAAAGCGGCCTCCCCAAAGTAACAACAGCAATGATTAAGTAGAACATCTCATATTTACATGACATTAGGAATATTTTACAAAGTACACGTGGTCTTCCATAACAACCCTAGAAGTTAAGCATTGCCAAGTGTTTTTAGCCACACTTTATGAATGCAGACACTAAGCCTCCGAAAGATGAAATGACTTATTTATGACAATGTAGCTCATGTGGGAGATTGGATTCAAACCCAGAGCCCTGGAGTCCTTGTGCCTTGAGGCAAGTGTTCACCACCTCATGCTGGACATTGGTGTAAATGAAAGAATGAGAACGGTTACAACAAAGATAAGAACCCTTGCTGAGAAGCTTGTCCCAAGTGGATGAGGGCTGGCTGGAAGCCCACGTGCTTATCTTCATTAGCCTAGATTTCTACACCCCCTCCTCATTCTCCTCCAACCTCACACCTCCCCAGACCTCCTCATTTGGCATGTGCTGTGAAACGCTTATTGCTACTGGAAGGAGAAGCTGATTCTTTCTCTAACCCTTTCAACATCATTTCCTCCTTGCCTCATATCAGAACATGACATCCATTCCCACAGCTCGCCAGCAGACTGTTTACATTGCCTGAAAGGAACCACTTCAGGTCCCAGAAATGTCTCCAACTTCCTCCTTGCTGATTGCGTGCAGTTCCTTGGATTTAGAGCACAAAGAGTTTGAGGCCAGAGCCCAAAAAGATGGTGATTCTCTTCAGGCCAGTGTTTCTAGCCGAAGGCCACTTCATAAGCTCTGTTAAGCCCTGGAAGATCTTTATTTCCCCAGAGGAAAATGACTGAGTCATATTGGTATTCTAAATGCCTTCTCTTGACAGAGAATTTGCAAAGTTGGAGGGAAGTCAGGATGAGGAAGCTAGGGAACTAACTCTGTGGAGAAATCTGCACGGAAGATGGAAAGGATTGCAAAGATGACATGTAAAATAAGTTTCATGAATGTCAAAAACATGTCCTCTTGCTAAGAAGGGGAAGGAGAAGGCTCTGTGAGGCAGGCAGATCTATATTTAAGTCATCAAAGGTAATGTACATTCACTTCTCGTCATGTTATGAGATTTGCCAAACTCAATTACCCACATGACCTTATTACCAAAAATGTCACAACGAAAGTCAACTTCCAATGACCCAATCTGCCGATGGCCTGTTCTTGCTCAAGCACTTTCAGTGGCTCTCTATTGGATACTATATAAACTCATCAACCTGACATTTGTAGCTTTCTACGATCCATCATCAATGTGTCCTCTGCTTAATTGTGCATTACCTCCTTTCACATGTTCTATGTTCATTTGGACATGAGATCATGGATTGAGAGCTAGAAGAGGAGATAGAAGAGACCAAGTCCAAGTCCCACATTATACCACTGAGAAAAACGTGACCCAGAGAGGCTTGGTGTCTTCGTCTGAGGATGCCCAAGTGGTAAGGGATTTCCCTGACGTCGGAACTCTGGTCATCTGACCTCAAATCCAGTGCTCTTCCCACTCTCCCAGTCTGCCTCTTAATTGGTCAGGCAGGAAGCATTTATGAAGTGCCCACTATGTGCTAGGAAGTGTGTCAAGCATTTGGGATACAAAGGGGAAGGGGAGGAAAGAGAAAAGCGTTCATATGGTGCTTATTATGTGCCAGGCACTGTGCTAAGCACTTTTAACGAATACTGTCTCATTTGATCTTCACAACAGTCCTGAGAAGTAGGCTGCATTGTTCCCACTTTACAACTGAAGAAGCTGAGACAGACAGCAAGATGCAGTGACCTGCTCTGGGTCACACAGCCAGTAAGTGTCTGAGGCTGGATTTGGACTCTGGTCTTCCTGATTTTAATCACAGAACTCTATCCACTGGTCCATCAGCTGCCTCTGGATACAAAGAAAAGCAAAAGACAGTTCTTGCTTTTAAGGAACTCGCAGTCTAAGGAGAGGAAAAACTGTGTCAATAAATTATGTACAGGATAAACAGGAAATCCTATAACAGGATAAAAAGCAGGAGGGAAGACACTAGAACGAAGAAGAAATAAGAAGGAAGGACTGGTGGAGAAGGGGAGATAAAGAGGGAGAGGATTCCAGGCGCGGGGCAGAGCCAGGGCGAAGGCAGGAGCTGAGACAGGGCGGGTCTCTCTCCAACCCAGTTAAACTGGCTGTGTCTTGACCTTATCTTGTTTCCCACATCTGTGCTTCAGACCAGGTCATGGCCCCTGCCTGGAAATCATCCCTTACACATACCCAACTGGAGAAATGCTTCTCCCTCTTCCAGGTTCAACTCCAGTACCTCGAAGTTCATGAAGTCTTCTCGGGTTCCCTCCAGCTGAAAGGGGTCTCTCTCTTCATACACCCCAATACCCAAGGATCTCATCTGTGCCTCACTGCTGTCCATTTTGTACCATACTCTTTATTTTCATTATTGACGATAAGAACGGCCAACAATTAAAAAGGGCTCTAAGGTCTACAAAGCTCTTTACACATATTTTCTCACTTGTTTCTCATGGGAGAGGTAAGTGCTACTATTGTCACCATTTACAGTTGAGGAAACTGAGGCAGACAGAGGTTAAGTGACTTGCCCCAGATCACAGAGCTAGTAAGTGTCTTCCTGACTCCAAGTCCAGCCCTCTAGACAAAATTATCTATAACCTCATGGCACCATGTCAATATTTTGTCAGTTCTTCCGTATATTCTATACCTGGCAGCCTGCTCTGTGCCACCTGATTAATCAGATTCCCCAAATCTGCACTGTCCTTCCCCGAGAGTCCCGTGAGGCTTCCTTATGTTCCTCTTGGCCACACGATAGTCTGTAAATACAGAGACGAGGCTGGAAACCAGGGTGAACTTTTTCTTTGGAGGCTTGTTAAACGCAGGGTCAGAGCAGGAGATGAATGACTCCACTGGAGTACTCACAGTGGCTACCACCTTCTTGCTGCCTAGATTCATTATCCTTTCTCTCTAACTGTTATAACTTTGAGGAGGCAAGATTTCCTAGCAAGAACTAATGGCAAACACACAGCATACAAAGAGGAAAAGAGTGCACTGGAAAGAAATGATGAGGAGAGTCAAGATGAAGTTAAGCCAACTAATGAACAGTGCCTTGGATAAAGTAGAATGGGACTTCAGTTTGGCCAAATCCCAGCAGAGCATTTTGGGAGACAAGGCCGGTTTGTTCTTCTTCAGTGATGTCTGACTTTTTGTGACTGCTTTTGGGGTTTTCTCGGTCAGGATTTACCATTTCCTTCTCCAGCTCGTTTTACAGATGAAGAAACCGAGGCAAACAGGATCACACAGCTAGCAAGTGTCTGAGGCCACCTTTGAACTCAGGAAGATGAGTCTTCCTGACTCCAGGCTTGGCACTCTATCCACTATGCCAACTAGCTGCCCTGGCCAGATAACAAGCATTTATTAAGTTCTTACTGTACACCAGGCACCATGCTAAGTACTGGAGATACAAATAGAAATAAAAACAAAGCCCCTGCTCTCAAGGAACTAACATTCTAATTGAGGAAGACAACACACAGCAGAAAGCTGAAAGATGGCATGGGGAGGTGCCCGCACCAGGGCACAGCAGCAAAGTTTGGAAATTCCAAAGCAGAGCCAGGAGGGGCACGATGACCAGTCAGCATGGAGCCCTCCACAAAAAAGGAGAAGCCCCGGAGGAACCACTCAAGGGGAGAAGGGAGTGGGGGGTGAAAATTCTCCTGGGGAGGATGGACATTCCAGAGTGAACCTGCATGCAGTGGCAGAGCCTGGAAAGTAGAAACTCAGCCAAGTGAGAAGATCTGGGCCACATGTCTTGGGCTTTAGTGATCCTGGAAACCTCATAAAACCACAGTACCTATAGGCAGAAGGATTCTTAGGTGTTCTTCTCTAAGGCTCCTAGGCAGAGCAGTGAATAGTATGCTGGACTTGGAGTTAAGAAGATCTGAGCTTGAATTCTCTCTCAGAAAAGTCCTACTTCTGTGAACCTCAACAAGACACTTAATCTGTGCCAGCCTTAGTTACCTCATCTGTAAAATAGGGATGATAATAGCACCTATTTCACAAACTGATTGTGCGGATCAGCTGATATGAGTGTAAATAACTTTGCAAACTTTTAGCACTATATAAATGCTAGCCATTATTGAGTCCACCTACGGCATCTCTTCTCACAGATAAGGAAACTGAGACCCAAGAGTGAAGAAACTTGTCCATGGTCACAGAAGTAGTAAGTGTCCAAGCTGAGATTTGAACCCAGGCTCTTTGCCTCTGAGTCTAGTCTTCTTTGCAATAAAGCATGCTTTCCCCTCTTCAGGGCAGCTAGGTGGTACAATGGATGGAGTGCTGGGTTCCGAGTCCAGAGAACCTGATTTCCAAATCCAGCCTCCAACACTCACTAGCTGTGTGACCCTGGACAAATCACTTCACCCTTTTTGCCTCAGTTTCCTCATCTGTAAAATGAACTGGAGAAGTAAATGGCAAAACACTTTAGTGTCTTTGCTGAGAAAACCCCAAATAGGGTCCTGGAGAGCCAGACAAGTCGGAAATGGCTCAGCAGGAACATTCCCCTCTTCTCTCAGTTTCATCTATGCCATCCATACTTCTCTTGAGCCTCTCTACAGATGCTTGGAAATGGTGGAAGTCCACCGCTGGACTCCACTTCTCTTAGAACATTGCCTTTTGGTCTTCTAAAGACTTTGAGGACCTGCAGGATAAGAATGGAAACTATTTTGTCATCCTTTGCCTCCATTTCCCTAAGCACTAAGGAAGCAGGCGTCTTAACAGCGTTGATTAATATAATGTCTCTCCATGTTTGCCTTAAACCTCTTTGTACTTTCTCATAGAAGAGAGAGTAGAGAATGCACTTCCCACTTTGAAATCCATCAATCAGTAGGCCCTTCTTTTTGGACAATGAAAGGAATCTAGCCTGAGATCCTTGCCATACAACCCCTGAAGGGACAGTCTCTTCATTTTCTGTTTTGTTTTGTTTTGTTTTGGAACTAGTCAATGGGGTTAAGTGACTCAAACAGGGTCACACAGCTAGCAAGTGTTAAGTGTCTGAGGCCGGATATGAACTCACATCCTCCTGACTCCAGGGCTGGTGCACCACCTAGCTGCTCCAGTCTCTTCATTTTCTAAATTGGTAATTTTTCAAGGTGTTATGTTTCCGTAGATCCAAGAAATCCTAACTATCCCCCCACCCCTAAATCATAGGATTTTGGGTGAAATGCGTCCTTAGAAATCATGTGGTCTAAGCTCCTTAGGTGAGGAAATTGAAGCGCAAATGTACTTCTCCAAGATCACACACAAAGTAACTAGCAGAGCCAGTATTCAAAACAAAGTATCGATTTCAAACCCCCATCTCTGTCCATGATACCAACTTTGCAACACTCCTTTGCTACTGAAAACATGCTTCTCACTCAAGGGAAAGGCTGCCAGCATCCATCCCTGCATCCCTAGGGGAGAAAAGCCACAACAAGATGCCAGATGCTGGCACCTTTTCCTTTCATAGTTCATTCTCTAATTGTCTCAGAGGTTGAAGAAGCTGTCAGGAAACCGCTCAAGATGGAAGGAGGCTTGTAAACCTGCCTGACATATTCCTTTATACCTGACAGCAACAAACATCTGTTTTCTTGACAAAGCATCCAGCTCCCGAGTGTGGAGAACAAGCTTTTCAAGTGGCCCCCAGTGCCTAATTCTTCCCAAGAAGAGCCGCATCCTGGGGATTCTTGCAGCAGACGCGCTGAACAAGTACTCCTCCATGCAATCTTCACGGATGTGCCTCAAGTGGCCCGATTCCTAGTCAGCGAGGCACGGTTTCCTTACAGAAAACACTTGCAGTTTGTAAAACCAAAAAAAAAAATGAGGTTATACTTTGTCAGAGAGGCTTACGTTTAGAGAAGTTCTGTTGCTCTGCCTCTCTATGCTTCTCTCTGTCTCTGTGTGTCTCTTCGTATGTCTCTGTCTGTCTCTGTTTCTCTGCCTCTGTCTCTTCTTCCTTCCCTTCCTCCTTCTGACTCTGCCTCTGTGTTTGTCTGTCTCTCATTCTCTGTCTCATGTCTCTGCCTGTCTTGCAGTCCCTGTTTCTGTTTCTGTCTCTCTGGCTCTGCCTCTTTCAGTCCCTGTTTCTCTCTGTTTCTGTCTCTCTGGCTCTGCCTCTCTCTCTCTCTCTCTCCCTCTCTGTCTGTCTGTCTGTCTCTCTCTCTCTCTCTCTCTCTCTCTCTCTCTCTCTCTCTCCCTCTCTCTCTCTCTGTCTCTCTCTCTCTCTCTTTCTCTCTCTCCGTCTCTCTCTCTCTCTGTCTCTCTGTCTCTCTCTCTCTCTCTCTCACTCTCTCCCTCTCCCTCTCTCTCTCTCCCTCTCCGTCTCTCTCTCTCTCTCTCTCTCTCTCTCTCTCTCTCTCTCTCTCTCCCCTCTCCGTCTCTGTCTCTACTTCTCTCTCTCTCTCTCTCTCTCTCTCTCTCTCCCTCTCTCCCTCTCTCTCTCTCTCCGTCTCTCTCTCTCTCTCTCCGTCTCTCTCTCTCTCTGTCTCTCTCTCTGTCTCTCTCTCTCCATATCTCTCTCTCTCTCTCTCTCTCTCTCTCTCTCTCTCTCTCTTCTCTCTCTCTCTCTCTCTCTCTCTCTCCCCCCCCTTCAATATTCCCCTACCTTCTTTTTTCACGTTTGTCTCCAAACTCCTAGCATTCTAGTTTTTCCAGGTGCCTCCTTTGGGTCCCAGCCTTCTATCAATGAATCATCTCCACTCTATTCACTTATAACATTAGTTTGTTTCCCTTTTTGAGGGTGTCATAAGTTTTCAAAAGGAAATTCTAGAAGACCATACTTAGCATCAATAAATCTTGGAGCTGTGATGGGCCAGAATGGGAGGTCTTGGGGGACACTGGGATTCGCCAATACCCTGTAAATCATAAAGCACTGGCAAATGCCTCCCTGCCAGAAGGTCAGTCCTGAATGATGCCATAGAGAATGGCTGGGATACAACAAGATCTTGATGACCTGGAATAATAGGCAGATTACAGTAAGGTGAAGCTTTTTTTTAAAGTGGGAATGCGGTCTGAATCTGTGACTTCATTTATCTGGAGAATTCCTGATTTGAAGCTTCCTCCATAGGACGTAGGGTTGGGCACTAACCCTCACCCTAGTTCCATTTCTAAACTTAATCTTATCTATAATTTAATCTCAAGGACTTGCCTGGGGATGCTAAAAGCAAACGTGACTTTTGCTGTCAGTACATTTGAGGTGGTTAGTCTACCTTAGACGCAAGATTTGAATATAAAAATAACTAACCTTAATGTGCTACTTTAAGAATTGCATATTGCTTTACAAATATTATCTCACTGGATCTTTACTATAACCCAGGGAAGTGAGTGTTATTATTAGCCTCCTTTATAGATGAGGAAACTGAGGCAGGCAAAGTTTAAATGACTTGTCCAAGATCTCATAGCCAATAAATGTGTGAGATAGGATACAAACACAGATCTCCCTGACTGCAACGCTGGCCTCTATCTACTGTGCTAGAAGGCTTCTCAAGAAGAAATTGAATAAGGATTAACAAAAATCTACACCTGAATTGCAAAAGCAATTTTACAAAGACAGGCTTGAGGAGATATGGCCAAACAGCACTTGATGTGAAAAATGACCCCAAGGACCTTTGTGGATTACAAACTCATTACAATTCAGTCCTGTCATGCAGCAACCACAAAAGCTTATGTTATCCTAGACTGAGGGGAGAGCAATGTGGTGCCCAGAAAGATGAAGGTGAAGACAGGAAGGCTCCACCTGAAGGATTTCACTTAATTGTGGATACCATATGGAAGGAAGTGAATTGCCAAGATAGAGTGTGTCCTGAGTGGGGTCAGCAGGATTGTCCGGTTCCTGGACACCATGCCATGCCAGGTAGAGTAGATCGAACTGGGCATGGTCAGCCTAGGGAGGACAAGGCTTAGTGGGGGTCCTGCTAACGGTCTCAAGCATTTGAAAGGTTTTCATGCACAAGTAGGGTTCAGTTTGGTCTGTTTGGCTTTCAAAGGACTAAACCAGGAACAATAGGTGGAAATTACAGTGGGACAATACCAGCTTAATTCAGAGAATGGCCTCTCTGCAATGATTGTTGTCAAAAAGTGGAATGAACTGACTTGGGCAGCAGTGGGCTCACTTTCTTTAAGAACTTCATAGAGCAGTTAAACACCCCCTTGTCTGGGGCTGGGTAGATACATACAATAATGAGTATTGCTATCATTGTCATAACAAACATATCAAATTCATTATTGTTGCTCTTGAGTTGTTCCAATTGTGTCTGACTCTCGGTGATCCCATTTGGGGTTTTCTTAGCACAGATACTGGAGTAGTTTGCCATTTCCTTCTCCAGCTCATTTCACAGATGAGGAACTGAGGCAAATAGGGTTAAATAGGGGTTAACCCTGGACTTGCCCAGAGTCACACAGTTAGCAAGTGTCTGAGACCAGCTCTGAGCTCAGAAAGATGAGTCTTCCTGACTCTAGACCCGGTGCTCTATCCATTGCACCACCTAGCTGCCTGTTTATTGAATACTCAATCATAAAGATAATTATTTTTATTTATCAAGCTAAAGAAAGTAAAACTTAATTTAAAAAAACCTAAACTTTACTGTAAAGATATAGACTTAACAGGAAAATGTAAGTTCAAATCTCATCTCTGACACTGACTGGCCAAATGGCTTTAACTTGCCTCAGTTTCCTCATCTGTAAAATGGGGATCATATTAGCACCTGCTTCACAGGGTTGTTGCAAAGATTTAATTAAATGAGATAATTTGTGCAAAACTTACAAAAAAAGATACAGACTTAAAATAAGATACAGAATACCAAATCCATTTAGGGACATTAGAATGCGCTTGGACACACTTAGCCTCTATGCATACCTATGTTGAGATGTCATAGTAGATAAGTTAGGTAAGTTCTCACTGAATGATCCCTAAAGCCCTTAGAAACTTGATGCTGTTTCTGTGCGATTTTATGAAGAGTTAAAGTTTGAGGAAGGTGGTGTTTCACACAACTCATAATTCTTTATGTTGCTACACGGTCAGCTCTCCTCTCGCTCCCCCACCCCATCCCCACTTGGCCAAATCTTCTGAAGGCAGGAAAGTATAAACTTTATGGTGTCGGCCATGAATGAGGTCCCAGACACACAAATATAGGGCATCTCTGGATCCTCCTTCAGCTTGGCTGCTGGGCTCTGTGGGGCATGGCCTTACTCACTTCAGATACTGGAGAAGACGGCTCGTCAGTTCAAAAAGTCAACTCAAAATGCAGGGAAACATGTCTGGCTAGCTTCACCTTATTTGTAAGAAATCATCACTGTCACATAAACAAAAGTCCACAGACGTTTTATTGTTATCAAAGGAAATGTCCTCAGAGCCCGAGCTCAAGATGTTTTTGTGTTTTATCTGTAAAGAAACCTCCATGAAGAGAAAGGCCATTCCACAGAGGGTAGATCAGCATTCCTGAGGCATGACTGTGGCCTCCTTTGGGCACATCCAGCAAGCACTGAGGCACAGAGCGAAGACGGGAAGCCATCGGCTCTCGTTGGCAGGGCCCGGGGCAGGGAGGCTGTCCGGTTCCCTCGCGGAAGGGATGATGTGTCTTGGACGTGGTGGACCCAGAGCGTGGTCCAAGAGCTCACGTCCTGCTGATGGGAACTTTGGCCTACGAGGGTCTCTTGGCTGCTGTGGAGGTGGCAGATGGAGAAATTGCAAACCAAGAACAGATGTGGACACGGAGCTTGGCAACCTTTCTACTTCCTCCCCGTGCTGGCAGAAGATAAGCAAGCCTTCCCAGGTCCTCTTGGAGGGGGCGTGAGCTCCTTCCTGGGCCCCCCAGATTGCAGGGCTGGCCCCCCCTCTCCACTTCGAAGTGACTTCGCATCTGCCCCTCTAGTCTGCTGGTGTGCTCCCAGCACAATGCAGGCTACCTGAGGGCGTGGACCGCCTTTTGTCTCTGAACCCCTGGCTCCCAGCACAGGGCCTGGAATGGAGCAAGTGCTTGGCACATACTGGTTGAATACATTGAATAGAATGGCAAAATGCTTAGATGGAAAAAAATGGACCTTAGAGACAATCCCTGTCCACTTCTGCTCTCTCCTTCTTATAGAGGCAGCTAGGGGGCTCAGTGATAGACTACTGAGCCTAGAGAGGAGAAGACCTGAGTTCAAATCCAGCCTCAGGCACTTACTAGCTGTGTGACCCCGAGCAAGTCACTAATCCTCTGTTTGCCTCAGTTCCCCTCATCTGTAAAATGGGGATAATAATAGTACCAACCTTTCAGAGTTATCCTGAGAATCAAATGAGAAAACGTACGTGAAATGCTGAGCAAACTTGCAAGTGTTTGCTCAAGCTGGTGCTGTTGTAGTCATTGTTGTTATCCTTTCCCTTCTAAATCTCCTGTAAGCTCGCCGGGGGCACAGGCTGCTGTGGTTCTGCTGTTGCAGCCTTAGCATCCGTTGGAAGGCCTTTGACTAGCAGCTCCCTAGTTATGCGTTTTATTAGGATAGCTTGAATTAGTATGCCAGGCCACAGTCAAACTCCTCAGGCCCAGCTCTCCACCTGGGCTGAACCTAAGAGTTTCTGTTGCCCATCAAGCTTTTGAGACCACTGTGGGACCAGCTCCAAATGAGAATCAGAAGAGATCAAAATCTATGACCAGAAGGAAGAAAAGAAACAGGCGAGCTGAGATCAGAAAGGTGAGTGATTCCCCAGAGAGGACCATGTCACGTGGAGGCCCAGGCTGAGCCTTCAGGACCTGGCTGTGTCCCCCCATGCAGACTTCCCTCCATAAAGCAACGGCCTAACTCCTAATCAACTTCAGTAGGCCTTGGGAGTCATATTCCAGGGCTTCAGGAATCCTTCCTTTATTGTTTTAATCTGTTCTCAGCACTTTGGCTTGTTCATCTGAAGTTTTATTTCCAACCAAAGTTGTCATACATCTGTTGGTATTTTCTTAATACCATACTGATGTTTGGATTTCCAAGACAGGGAAATGACCTGTACACTTGCTTCTGTCCAATGGCTTTCAGTCTCTTATATAAAAGACGTCATGCTACGGGCCGAGGCAAGAGGAGAGAGAGCAGCTGTAGCCATTCAGCATGCAAATTAAAGCCCTAGCTGTGAGTGTTGAGAAATTAAATGAGCTTAGCAGAGTTAATTGGCTCCATAGCTCATTACTGCTCCCTCACAACCTCGGGATATTTCTGGCACTTGTGCGCCCAAAGGTGTGGATTTCAAGGTGCCTGCTGGGGCCAGATTGCATGTGTCAGTCCTTGGAAAACATGATTTGCAAAATCATAGGTGGTCTTCTGCCATCTGTCCCAAGAGGTGGTCCCTCCCTTGACCTCATTATGCCAATCTAGCAAGCATCTATCAAGTACCTACTATGTGCAATGACATTGTGCTAAGCCTTGGGGAGAAAAAGACACCAGATGAAAAATAGTCCTTGCCCTCTAGGAGATGATATTCTGCTGGAGGCAGTGCCATGTGTTTCAATTCTTCAGTTCACTTTGACATTTAAATGACTTCCCCACACTTGGAGGTCTGTTAGTGGAGGCTGGAAAACCATGTATCTATGGGCAATGCTGTAGTGGGTACTCTTCATCAGATTAGAGAAGCTGACCTCTGAGATGCCTTCTAGATCAGAGGTCATTGACTGAAGAAGGGAAGAGGGAATAATAGGGGAGAGTGGCATTGAGATGCTACAGCTTCTCATTTTGGTAGAGTTGGGGGTTGACACATAGGAAGGTCTGCAAGGGTTAGAATGAGTATAGAGGAGGAAGCATGCTACAGAGGGAAGAACACTGATTCTTATCTTTTTTTTTTTCTGGTGAGACAATCAGGGTCAAGCGACTTGCCCAGGGTCACACAGCTAGTAAGTATCATGTGTCTGAGCTCACATTTGAACTCAGGTCCTCCTGACTCCTGGGTCAGTGCTCTATCCACTGCATCTCCTAGCTGCCCCAAGAACATTGATTCTTGAGACAGAGGACCTGGGTTCACATCCTTTCTCTCGTGCTTACTACCTATGTTGTAGATTAGAAAATCAAACTGATTGATTTTCCTGAGCCTCAGTTTCCATGTTTGTAAAATAGGTGGGGAGAATGGTTGGCATTTGAAATCTTTTCCAATTTTCAAGATATGATCCTGTAACTCAAATTAGAGAGAGATTGGGTCTCTGGTGTTTTCCATCTTGAGATAATTTTAGCCAGTGTGTGTGCAGGACCCCACACAGGCACTGAAGGAGATATGACTGCCCTGTGCTTCCTAGTTCCAGATGGATCATGTGACCATAAGACATCCTGCTACATATCCTACTACTGTCCTCACCATTACCAGATCAGACACAGATAAAAGCATCTTGGTAGAGTGAAAAGAGCACCACTTCTGGACCCAGAGGACCTGGGTCTGAATCCTCCCATTGAGTCCCATGGAACATTAGACAAGTGCCCTACCTTCCTTGGGCCTCAGATCCCTCATCAGTGTAAGGGAATTGGACTCAGTGTCATCTGGGGATCCTCCTAGTTCTAGGAGGCTTTGGTTCAAGGAGGCATTTGCATTGATGGGGACAAGTTAGGAGAGTTCTCAAGCTTTTGCAATATGGCTTCCCACTCGTCCTTCAGCAGAAACTACTCTCTTGAAAGGCAAGACATCTAGCATTTGTCAATACTAACTATATGCCAGGCACTGTGCTCAGTGGTGGAGAAACCAAAATGTAAGGAAAAAGAAAGACAATGTCTGCCCTCCAGGAGTTTACATTCTTTTTTTTAAAAATTAATTAATTTATTTTGAGTTTTCAACATTCACTTCCACAAACTTTTGAGTTTTAAATTTTCTCCCTCCCTCCACAGGATGGCATGCAATCTGATATAAGCTCCACATATACACTCCATTGAACACTGTTTCACATTAGTCATGTTGTAAAGAAGAATTAGAACCAATAAGAGGAACCACCAGGAAGAGGAAACAAAACACAACAGAAGAAAAAAAAAGAGCAAATAATATGCTTCGATCTGCATGCAAACTCCATAGTTCTTTCTCTGGATATGGATAGCATTTTTCATCATGAGACTCTTTGGAAATGTCTTAGATCCTTGAATTGCTGAGAAGAGCCAAGTCTATCAAAGTTAGTCATAGCACAATGTGGCTGTTACTGTGTACAACTTTCTCCTGGTTCTGCTCACTTCACTCAGCATCAGACCATACAAGTCTTTCCAGGTTCTTCTGAAGTCAGCCTGTTCATCATTTCTTATAGCAAAATAATATTCCATTACATTCATATACCACATCTTGTTCAGCCATTCCCCAATTGATAGTCATTCCCTCAATTTTCAATTCCTTGCCACCACAAAAAGAGTTGCTATAAATATTTTTGTACATGTGGGTCCTTCTCTCATTTTTATGATCTCTTTGGGATATAGCCCTAGACATGCTATTGCTGGGTCGAAGGGTATGCACATTTTTATAGCCCTTTGGGCATAGTTCCAAATTGCTCTCCAAAATGGTTGGATCATCTCACAACTCCACCAACAATGCATTAGTGTTCCAATTTTCCCACATCTTCTCCAACATTTATCATTTTCCTGTTTTGTCATGTTGGCCATCTGGTAAGTGTAATGTGGTATCTCAGAATCATTTTGATTTGCATTTCTTTAATCAATAGTAATTTAGAGCATTTTTTTCATATGACTATAGATGGCTTTAATTTCTTCATCTGTGAACTGCCTGTTCATATCCTTTGACCTTTTATCAATTGGGGAATGACTTGTATTCTTATAAATTTGACTCAGTTCTCTATGTATTTTAGAAATAAGCCCTTTATCAGAGACACTGGTTGTAAAAATTCTTTCCCAATTTTCTACTCATGATGGACTCATGATGAAACATGCTGTCCATCTCCAGAGAGAGAATTGATAATCTGAGTGTAAATTGAAGGACAATTTTTTCACTTTCTTTATTTTTCTTCCTTTTTTTTGTTGCAACATGACTAATAAGGAAATATGTTTACATTACTTCACATGTATAATTGATATCATATTTCTTGCCTTCTCAATGGGGAGGGGGAGCTGGGGAGAGGGAAAAATTTGGAACTCAAAATTTTTTTAAAATGACTGATAAAAAATTTTAAAATAATAAATATTTCAAAAATAAAATTGACATGGTCTATTTCTGAAGATAATTAGGGGAAAAGTAAAAGAATCTACATGTTCTAAAATGTTTATAGCAGCTCTCTTTGTGGTGGCAAAGAACTGCAAATTGCAGGGATGCCCTTCCATTGGGGAATTGATTTTCCTGAGCCTCAGTTTCCATGTTTGTAAAATAGGTGGGGAGAATGGTTGGCATTTGAAATCTTTTCCAACAAGTTGTGGTATATGATTGTGACAGAACACTCCTGTGCTATAAGAAATGATGAGCTCAGTGACTTTAGAAAAACATACAAAGACTTGCACAAAATAATGAAGAGTGAAATGAGCAGAACCAAGAGAATGTTATATACAGTAACAGCAGTATTGTTTTAAGAATGACTTTGAGGGGCAGCTAGCTGGTGCAGTGGCTAGAGCACTGGCCCTGGACTCAGGAGGACCTGAGTTCAAATCTGGCCTCAGACCAAACACTTACTAGCTGTATGACCCTGGGCAAGTCACTTAACCCTATTGCCTAGCCAAAAAAAGAATGACCTTGAGCAAATAAGTTATTTTGACTATTGTAAATACCCAAATTAACTATAGCATCCAGAGAAAGAACTGACAAATAGAAGCACATATAGAATAATTTGACATACATACATGCATGTGTATGCATGTATATATGTGTATATACACACATAAATATATTATATATATGTATATATATATATATATATATATATACCTATTTGTGTCTAATGGTAGCCATCTCTAGAGCAGGGTAGTGAGAGAAGAAAAAAGAACTTTGCATGATTTTGTTGTATATTTGAAAGGAATAGTAAACTGTACATAGTAGATTTATAATTTCATATGTGATCATCTATTTTTGTATTATGTTATAGAAATGCTTGTTCTATTCCATAAATAAAAAATAAAATTTACCAACAATAAAGGGAGACTTCATTTGGAGGGGAAAGTCATTGGAAATGACAGCAATGTTTCTTTTAAAAACACCAATAAAACATTTTAATGGATATTGAAAAGAAAAGAACCTCTGTCTAATCAAATGCCTTGATTTTATAGCTAGAGAAACTGAGGCAAAGAGAAGTAGAGTGAATTGTCCAA
The DNA here is from genome assembly GCF_003287225.1 of Phascolarctos cinereus. Lineage (NCBI taxonomy): Eukaryota > Metazoa > Chordata > Mammalia > Diprotodontia > Phascolarctidae > Phascolarctos > Phascolarctos cinereus. Next base: position 5,370,286 of record NW_027556402.1, on the reverse strand, counting down.
AGTCACACAAGAAGTAATTGGCAAAGACAGGCTTCAAACCTAATTCCTCCTAGTCCAGCACTGTGTCCACAACTCCACATTGCCTCTGGCTTAGCACCTTGCCCACAGTAGGCCTGCACTAACTCTGTTGTTGAATTGAATGATTTGCTTAATGAGGAGGGGTAAAATAGTTTAAAAACCATAGAAGCACCAGTTGTAACGTGATGGGGAGTTTTTGCAGTGATTTTGGGATCTTCATTCCACAAATACTTTTTGGGTATCGACTATATCCAAGTTACTGTGTCAGGACCTGAATGGTCTCTGAATGTAAACCAAAACACCCACTTTCCTTGAGGCCCGCACATCAATTGGCCATTCCTTAGTTACACCCTTGTATCAGGTATACACGCATGCTTGCTTGGACATTCTAAGGGACTTACACGGATACTTACTGCCTTCATGCTGATTGTGCCCCATCTTGGGTGATTCTTGATGATGCCCTTGCTCAAATCCCCTCATTGGTTGTCTACATCTTGCCCTAGGGGCCTCTCTCCCCTTCCTCTCACAGTGCTGTGCCTACCAGAGCAGCACTGGGGCTGCCTTTCTGTCATCTTCCACTTGCCATGTGACCAACCCACACATCTCCTTTTCTAATCATGCACACCCTCAGTGAGCCCATGTAATCTGGCAGATATTTACTGAGTGTTCATTTAATATGCAAGGAGATGAGAACACTTAAACAGTTCCTGCCACCAAGTGAGTTATGGCCAGCTGTATTTTGTAGCATTTCTCATGGGCAGGTCATCCCCGTGAATATGATACCATCTCATTACTCCTACTATCTATTCTTCTGTTTCTTGGGCCACCTGCCACTGTGGTTCTGCTGAGATGATGCTGGTCCATGATTTTAAGCTATCCAGCCTCACCAGGAGCACATCGTACATGCAAGAGATGTTATTGCGTCAGATTGCAACTTGCTGGTCATGTTTGCATGAGCAATGTGCCCTCCTCTCCTCCTCACGTTCGTTCTTCTTGCATGCAGCACATTGGTCTTTTCTGGCACTGGTGTGACATAACTGTGCCAGTGAACTAAATCGATGGGCAGCCCACGTGACAGCAAGGTGAGATCTGGCCAACAGACAGCCTTCACCTAGGAGTTAAAAGCTAAGAGTCACAAGGAACCCACCCCCCGCCCCATAACTGCTTATACAAGGTGATCGCTTTCCTTGCCCAGTCTACAACATGGCTGAGTGGTCCTGATGTGACCTATTTTCAGGAACAAAGACAAACTCCTCATTAACATTTTTTTTAAAAAGGCTGCTCAGAAGGAGAAAAAATTGACCCAAGAATCTCACCTGATGTCTAACTAGCAAACGCATTGTGGGCAGTAATGCAGGCTCAATGGGACCAAGGTTGGCACATTTGTGATCTGTCTCCAGTGTGGGGAGCCACATGACCTGCCCAAGGCTCAGTTTCCTCACACAACCCAAGGTTAGTAATTCCTGCAGTCCCCAGCTTGCTGGGCAGTTGTGAGGCTTACATGAAATAATATACGGAGAGTGTCTTGCAAACCTTCAGCTCTCTTCAGGTCTTTTGAAGGGCAGCTTGAAGCCTAATAGCTTAAATCTGTTGAACAAATACGTCCTCCTGCTCCTTTCTCTTCTTAGATGTCAGGTAAAAAATTGACAACCTCCCCTTCTTCACTCACCTTTGTTTGTACTTTGTTTATTAGCTTGCCAACCCAAAGAGGATCTCTGGAGCAAAGTAGACCCTTGGGCCCAGCCCTTATATAGGCTTCTTTGGCAGGGTCCCCAAAATGAGATGTTTGGGGAAAGATGAATACTAACTGGAGAGACAGAGCACTTATTCAGTGTTGTGCTAAGAACTGAGAACACAAATACAAGCAAGCGAGGTGGTGCCTGCCCTCGAGAACCTTATATTCTAATGGGAGAAGACAATTCACCAAGGGGAGTTAGTGGTAACAAGGAATGTACTTTGAAAGGGTGGGAGGAGGCTGTTGGCAAAGAGGAGGAAAGCAGCTCAGAGCACAGAATCCAGAGGGAAGTGGAGCATTGCTGAAATCCCTTCTGAAATACCACAATATCAAAAAAAAAAAAAACCAAAACCTGACAAGAAGAGATTCCCTTCTGAACCCAGAGAGAATAAACCTTCTGGCCATTTATCGTTAGGGCAGCTAGATGCTACAGTGGATAGAGTGTCAGTCTTAGATTTAGGAAGACTCATCTTCATGAGTTCAAATCTGGTGTCTGACATGGACTAGCTGAGTGACCCTACACAAGTCACCTAACCCTGTTTGCCTCAGTTTCCTCATCTGTCAAATGAGCTGGAGAAGGAAATGGCAAACCACTCCAGTGTCTTTGCCAAGAAAACCCCAAATGAGGTCATATAGAGTCAGACAGAACTGAAAATAACTGAACAATGAGCAGTTTATCATACAATGGATGAGACATGATACTTCTCAAAGGACACGTTTGCCTAGTGAACCTACATGAAAGGTGTATACATAGAAAGCCTGAGTGGTGAAAGAGATTCACTCCAGAGACCTTTGAGACCAGAGCATACACAAGGCCAGGACAGCTTTGACTTCTGGCATTGGAGAACTGATGGTGTCCTCAAACTGCTTTCACTCACTCTCTACTGGTCACTGGGTCTTTACACTTTACACTGGTGCGTCATCTCTGTGTTAGCTGTGAGATCTCTGCTCACCATTGATCATATTAACTCTCCTGGTAATTATACCCATGCCGTGTTCACTATTGCTTGTTTACCCAATATGTATGGTCCAGAACTTTTCTCTGTCACCGACATTGGGTCTTAACCTCTCCAGAGCCGTCACCTGCCTATCTTGACTCACATTAGCTGAGGCATAGTGACCTGTAAACCTCTCTTGACCAGACTAGTCTTTTATTAGTACATATGCAAGGCAATTAACCACCACACCCAGGCAACCGCAAGACCATACAAAGGTCTGAGTGTCTTCAAGATAATCTTTTTTTGTTGTTGTTATTGTGGTTAAGTTATTTCAGTCCCGTCTGACTCTTTTTCTCCCCATTTGGGATTTTCTTGGCAAAGATACTCAAGTGGCTTGCCATGTCCTTCTCCAGATCTATTCTTCTGACTGTCTATTATTTGAAATAGATTCTGGACAGCTATTTGATTTAGGGTCAGACATTCGGTGTAACTCTTAACCCCAGTGTTGATCCTATGACCTCCAAATCTCATTTTGGGGGACTTGCCTAAGGAAGCTCATAAGAGCTTTGTAAAGGCTTCTTCTAAGAAGCCAACTTTGCTCCAGAAATTCCCACTGGATTGATAAACTAATGGGGTCAATATGGACAAAGGAAAGTGAAGAAGGCAAAGTTACTATCTGCCATATTACTGGCCCACATGCTTGCCTTTATGGTGTCTATCTGTCAGCAGCATAGAAAATCTGTGCCGTGCTCTGTCAAGGCAAAAACTTACTGTTGTCCTACACCTATTCTTAATGAAACCATGTTGCTGCTAAGTGAGTATGCTTACCATTCTAACTGTTGGCAAATCAGTCCTTTAATAATGTCTTCTAGAACTTTGTGAGAAATAGAAGTCGTTATCACTACATTGTAGTTTGCAGATTCCATCTTTCTCTCTTCATTTTTAAAATGTAGCTCAACATTTGTATGTCTCTAGTCTTATATCATCTTTTCCAATCCATGGAGTCTTCCAAAGATCACTGAAGATTGCTCAGTACTCACCTTTTTCTGTAAACTAGAATGTAGCTCACCTGGGAATGGTGGTTTGAACATAAGGACAGCTAGATGTCCTCTTGCCATCTCCTCATTTATCTTGGGTTTCAATCCTATTTCTCATCTTTTTTCTATCCTTTCTAGGTCAAAGATTATTCTCCTTCTCTGGGAAAAAGAAGCAAAATAAGACTGAAAAGCTGTGGCTTCTCTCCAACATGCAGTATTATCAGGCTGTCATCTCCAAGCAGCAGTCCTATCTGCTTCTCCCCTACACAGCCGAAACAAAGCAATGCAAGGCATTTTGTCCATCCTTTGCTATCCTTTCCAGACTCTGCTCATTCTGAACCTTAATAATCATATCATCCTTCCCCAAGGCCCATTGCTGCATTGTTGTGTTCATCCCTAGTTACCTGTTCTTGTATCTGTCTTCTATATGTGTCCCTTTAACATTTAAGTTAGGTGATGATGATTTTCCTGTGCCTCCATATTGTTTTCTTTAGACACCTTTGTATTTACTCCCTCCTGAATTATGTTTGTATTTGCATTTTTAGAATTTTGTTTTTGAGAGTATCACAGCTACTGGGGCTTACTTCTCCTGTAGAATTTTAGATCATGGATCCTGGCTTTGGACTAGTCTTTCTCTGAATCTTTTGAAATACATTTGCCTTAGACTTAGGGTTGATATCAGATCCATCACAAACTGTAAGTGGAAACAGTCACATCTTACTACATTTCTCCTCATTTCTTCTTTTACAACCAAATCATCATTGGAAGGGGCCAGGTGACACACTGTTGGAGGTCTGGACCTGAAATCAAGAAGATATGAGTTCAAAGCCGGTCTCAGCCACATACTAGCTGTGTGACCCTGGACAAGTCACCTAACCTCTGTTTACCTCAGTTACTTCCTCTGAAAGATGGGGATAATAATCGCACCTACCTCCCATGATTATGGTGAGGCTCAAATGAGGTATTTATAAAGTACTTTGGTAGGAGGAGGAGGAGGAGGAGTACGAGTAGTAGTAGCAGCAGCAGCAGCAGTAGTAGTAATGGTGGTGGTGGTCAGGATCACACAGAGAATAGCATTTTTTTATAGATTCTTCTGCTTTTTGAAGAATTCAATTGTCTTTGTGGCAAGTCAAGAAACTTTTTAGATGTTGCTGCACAAAGTATTTAATTGTATGTTCTTAAAATTATCCCTTTAGTCTTTTATGATGGTCTCTCTCTTTGTGGGTTGTGAACTCTTCCCCTAACCAAGTTAGACCTTTCTTGGTCCTCTAATTTGCTTTGATCAAAGTCATGCATCCATTTGGACGTTGTCTTGGTAGATGCTTAGATGTTCATCTAAACCGAAATTCTGCTGGACTACTTTCAAGTTTCATCAAAACAGCATGCTGTTACCTTGTTGCTGTGTTATTGTTGTTCTTGAAAACTGTGTCCTTACTCCAGGTCTTGTAAGAGGATACACTTGGCTTTGGCACATCCTGGTTCCAGCAAGCTTTCATCTGTACTAGTTGATGGGCAGCTAGGTGGCTCAGTGGATAGAGCACCTTGTCTGGGGTCAGGATGACCTGAGTTCAGATTTGTCCTCAGACACTAGCTGTGTGTGTCTGGGCAAGACACTTCACCCTGTTTGCCTTAGTTCCTTATCTGTAAAATGATCTGGAAAAATAAATGGCAACCTACTCCAATATCTTTGCCAAGAGAACCTCAAATGGATCATGGAGCTGGACACGAGTACAACAGCTGGTTAGTGGGATGCCCAGATATTTTATCACTTCTACACCAGGGCAGCTTAGTGGGAAGGCATGAGCCATAGATTTTAGGGTAGTTCTTGCTTGGGCATGTGTCTAAATGTTTTCACATCTCTGATTCTATACCCAGGTATGTGCTGAGAATTAGCTAGGAAGGACCTGCCTGGATAAGCATGGGGCATGGAAGATGCAACAGGAGGCAGGAGAAGGGACAGGCCCAGAGTAGAGGCAGGGGAAGGGGATGGGCCCAGAGCAGAGTCAGGAGATGGGACAGGCCCAGAGCAGAGGCACATACTAGAGCTAAGAGAGGCCTCTCAAAACAGCAGTTTTCTGGATTTTATTGAACCTTGAACAACTCTGTGGCAGAAATCTTGGCAGATTAGCCTTGGTTTCCTTTCTGTAATTAAAACAACACTCAAGCTTCTGGCTTTCCATGTTCTTGCCTTACTTTTCCTTTTCAAATAATTCAGAAGTCTATGCACAATCCAAGTGGGAAGCAGCATCGGAGGTCTGAGCAAGAATCAAACAATGAATCACTCAACAATGAACAAACATTATTAAGTACCTACTGTGTACCAGGTGGGGCAGGTGGGTGGGGCCGTGAATAGAGTACTGGGCCTGGAGTCAAGAACACTCACTTTCCAGAGTTCAAATCTGATCTCAGACACTTGCTAGCTGTGTGACCTTGGGCAAATCATTTAACCCCTATGTGCCTCAGTTCCTCATCTGTGACATGAGGAAACACTGGAGAAGGAAATGGCAAACCACTCCAGTATCTTTGCCAAGAAGACCCCATGAACAAAATCCATGGGGTCATGTAGAATCAGGCATGACTACACACTTGAAGAACAACAAATGTGCTGGGCATATAGCCCTAGGACAGAGAGGGCAGAACAGGGCAATGGCTGAGTAGGGGAATGAGAGGAGGACTGGAATGGGATTTAGGAGAACAGGGCTTTATCTCCTATTCTACAATTAATGTGCTGTATGGTGTTGGACAATTCACTTTCTCTGTCTGAGTCTTAGTTTAAACATCTGTAAAATGGGTGAATTTGACTAGATAATCTGTGAGCTCTCTTCAAGTTACATATCTATGCTCTGTATAAAGAAACTGCTTTTATTTCTCTCAAATTTAACATGCACTATGAGTAAAAAAAAAGAATGAGGGCTTGTATATTTATTTTAAAAATAAGCATACCAAGATTTACCTATCCAAATAACCTTAGCCTCTTTCAATGACATTTCCTAGGAATAAAAAAAAAATTAAAAAACATTGGCTAAGAATTCAAATGATATCTCACTACTAAAAAATGTCAGGGGATTTCTCTTCCATAGCTTTTTAAAGAAACAGATTATGGGACACACACAATCATAGCATCACAGGATCTGAGAACCAGAAGAGACCTCAGCAGTCATCTAGTTCAAACCAAAACTGCATAAAAATATTCCATTAAATCTCCAACAAGTGATCTTTTACTTTCTGAGGAAGGACCACACGAGAAGGTCATTCTTTTTCTGGCTAATTCATTTAAAGAAAGTTTGTTGTTGTAATGAGCCTTCCCCTATGACCATCCCCCAGTCTATCCTATTTAATCCTCTGGGTCTGAGCTACACAGCGGTGCCAGCTATAGGGAGAGGTGATTTGGGGTGGCAATAATCTCAAGTTTTACCGTTATGGAAGGTAATGAAGAGACATAGCAGAGGTGGGTGGGTGAGGTCTATGCTAGGCCCCCTTTCCTATTGCAGAGCCATTTCTTGACCCTAATTATGTCTCATTTTTACCCTCCAAGTGCTATGGATTGCCCACTTTCTTTGCTGGATCTAATGGCATGAATCCAAGTGTCTCAGGGAACTCAAGAGACCAACTAAACCAGTCATAAGTGAACTTAGAAGTATCACCACAACATATGTACCAACTGGTCTTTCCCTCCTTGGATTATACTCATCTAATGAGTCAGACTCTATGGCCCCTAGAGGTAGCCTATTCCCCTTGTGCATTTTATTTCAGAAAATCAAAGCCATCCTCACTAGAGGAATGTGCATGGCCATTGAGGAAAAGAGTATGCCTGGGCTTAGAGGCAATGCCCAAAGCAGAATGAATAATGAACACATCTTGAGTTATGATGACGTACTTGTATAAATCTATCTGGTAGCTATGATGTTCTTTTGGAAGGGGGCAATATTCACTGTGATGGATCCCAACGGAGATGGGACATTGGAATCATACTTCATAGACACTGTCTTGGATTCTATTGATTCACCCTGTTCCTCTGAGGTGAGTGAGTGAGGGGAGGTCTGGATTTGGAGGTACAGAATCTGAGTTCAAAACCGAGTTCTTCTACTTATTACCTCGAGCAGGGCACTCACCTCACTGAACCTCTGCATTCATCCTTAAAATAATGAGGTCATTATGCTTTAAAAAAAAGCTCAGACAATGGATTAAAATGAATAAACACACATAAATACATAATACATACATATACATATATATATATATATATATATATATGTTGAATAGCAGAGCATCTAAATTCACAAAGAAAAAAATTGACTGAATTACAAAAGACCTAGACAGTAACATAATAATCAAAGGAGAATCCTTTCACAGAGCTGTACAAGTCTAATGAAAGATATACAAAAGGGAAAATGTAGACCTGTATAAACTGTCAAATAACTTAGAGCTGAAAGAATTTGACACTTCCTTAATGGGAACATTAAAGAATATATGTATATGTAATATACATATATGATGTATTATATATTACATATATCTATACAGATTTATCCTTTCTAGATCATAACAACAGAAAAATAGAAAATTAATACAGAGAACACTAGCAAGAAATTTAGACCTAAATGAAGACTTAAAGATGACACCCTGACTAATGAGAAGATGAAAGAAAACAATTAGAGAAACAATTAGTAACTATGTGAGAGAATGTTAACAATGACATCCCAAAATTGTTGGGATGTATGAGTCTTCAATAGAAATAAATACTTTCTTTGAGAACATATATTAACGAATTAGGGGGGGAAAGAGGATGAATCAGCTCAAAGTGCAATTACAAATTAGGAAACAAATTTTTTTAAATGTCAAAATTAATTTTAAAAATCAAAGGAGAAATGGATAAAAATGGAAAACAAAAAATTATGGAATTGGTATCGGGAGATGAAAGCTTGTTTTTTTTTTAAAGATTAACAAGGTTGATAAATATTTAGATTAATTAATTAAAATGAGGCAGGAAAATCACATTAATGAGAATACTACTGTAAACGTGAACAGAGCAAAAGCACAACAACAAAAGTAAAAAGGTTATCGGAGCCTATTATACAGAAATAAGTGCCAACCAAACTTTGTATTTCAGTCAATCAGTCAGTTAATGACCATTTATCAAGTGTCTTCTACAAGCCAGGCACTGTGGTAAGCACTGGGAATGTGAAAACAAAAAAAAGAAAAATGGTTTACTTTCAAGGAGCTTACAATCGAGTGGATGAAGACAACGCACAAAAGGAAACTGAAAAAGGAGAAAAGAGATTGAACGGGGAAGAGACTGGATCCAGAAGAACATATAGGTCAATTCTATCAAAAGTTTAAAGACTGATGAATTCTTATGCCATCCAAATTATTCTCCCCAAAACAAGAAAGAAAACATTATGCCAAACTTCTTTCAAGGAAGAAAAAGTCCCAGTGTCTAATTGGGAATGATAAATTTAAAAAATGATAGGAGAACCATAGATAAAAATCAATAAAGAATAATGTTTCTAACATTTTAAACAGAATTCTATCAAAAGAGTACAGTATTATAACCTCCCCCATATTATTCATTTTAACCAAGTTGGATTTTTTTTTACCAGTGATGGCTCATTATTAGTAAAATAATTAACAAATTAATCATATTTTAAAACCACCTCAAACCACATGCTAGAAAAGTACTCTAAGCAGACTAAATACAATTTTAAAATAGTCTCATATAAATCAGAATAATCATAGAGCTACTTTGTGGTAGTAAAGAACCGGAATTAAGACTTTAGATGCCTATTGCTTGGCATGGTTAAACATATCGTGGTGCATATAAAATGATGACTATGAAGATTTCAGGAAATCATTGGAAACATTATATGAACTGATGCAGAATGAATCAAATATATCCAAGAAAGGAATGTGCATACTGACTGTAACAATGTAAAAGGAAGGAAACAATCAATCACAATACAAGCTAGATATTACGTAATTATAATGACCAAGTATGACCCCAGAGGTGAGATGAGGAAATGCCCTTTATATGCAGTGGTGGAGGACTATGGGTATAGCATATTTCCAGTGCTGTCAACCATAGGTAATATGTTGGTCAGATATGCAGAATTTTTTTAAAATGCAAGGTACGCTCTTTAGGCTGTGGGGAGGGAATGATTTATTCAGAAATTAATATGATATAAAACAAAACAGTAATAATAAACATTTAAAAATTAATGAAAAAAATTGAGTGTGTTGGAGTGAATGAATCACTGCATGCCTTTGGACACATCATAGACAGTGTTTCCAGTTCTTAGTAGACTCAACATTTCACTGGACCACAGGATTGTGAGCAAGAAATTAACTTAGAGGGCCACGTATTTAGTTAAATTCTATGCTGCCATTTTGCAGAAGAGAAGCTGAGGCCCAGGGAGGGGAAATGATTTATTTGAGGCCAAACAGCTAATGAGAGGCAGAACAAGGACTTAGGCCTAGTTCTTCTGACTCCGAGTCCAGTGGTTCGCCCATTATGTCATAGAACCTCCTTTTGCTCCTCCTTGAAAACTGAACTAAATAATACTATATGGGCACCACAGAGGCTAGACCACTCTATGCCTTCTCAATGGGTGGGATGGAGAGAGAATTCAGAACTCAAAACATTTTTAAATGAATGTGAAAAATAAATAATAAAAATTTAAAGATGGCATATTAGTCACATAAATTTTTGTCCCTTACTCTTTTTCCATCTTGTAAGTGTGAAGTTGAGTTTTTGAAACTAGAACAGGAATTTATGTTTATCCCCATTAAGCTGTGTCTCAAAATTCAACTCAACTTTCTGTCATCTGTAAATTTTATTAGCGTGCCATCTATATCTTCATCCAAGATATTAATAAAACTATTACACAGCATTCAGCCAAGGACTGATCCCTGGGACGTTCCCCTAGAGATGTCCTTCTAAGTTTGAATCAGCCATTAATGAATTATCTTTGGGTCCAACCATTGAACCAATTCCAAATACAACCAGCTTTAAAAATCATCTACCCACATCTCTCTATCTTAACTACCCAACCGGCATAAGTGACTTTATAAAACACTTTCAACTATGTCTACGGTATTGTCCAATACAAGCCTAGTAAATGTTAAATGAGGAAATCCGATGAAGGCACCGGACATTGCTTTATGAAACTATGCTGGTTTCGTGTTGTTGTTGTTGTTGTGTGTATATGTGTGATTACCATTTGTAGACACAAGATCTTTAATGTATTTAGAGACATTTCTTCAGGGTTTATCATAAAGTCATAGACAACAGACCCTAACATCAGTTACATAAAGGTACATCCCCCCACATTTGTGCTGGAGATCCATAGAAGAATGTAGCAGAGTGCAAAGAATAGGGTCTGGGGATGTGAGCTTTCTGTTTGTTTGTTTGTTTTTGAAGCAGAGGAATTGCATTTGAATCTAGGCTGCCATTTACCAGCTGTCCAACCTCAGGTAAGTTATTTCCCCACCTGGGCTTAGTTTTTTGTTCTGAGAATTGAATGTGTTCCACCTGATGACCTCTGAGGGCACCTCTACTTCTATTTTTTTTTCTTTTTGAGACGAGGTCTCTCTATGTCAGCCAGGTTGAAAATATTGGAGCTCTTAAAGGACCCCATCCCACTACCAACCAGCATGGAAACTTTGGCCGTTCCATTTCCTATCTGAGCTCATTTGCCCTTCTTTAGGCAACATGGTGCCCCTCCCCCACCAAAACCAGACACAGCAAGGGTCACTATATTGATGCCGGACTTAGTATGGACACCTAACCCATCCGTGCAGTGCATCGCAGTCCAGCACTCTCATGCTTAAATGATCCATCAGGCTCCACCTTCCCAATAGCTAGGATTCCTGGTACATGTGAGCACGCTGGGCTACCTCTAACTCTTCTCTTCTTAGATTGAGTGACTCCCTCCAAAATCACGCACCTAGGAAGTAACTGAGAGAAGATTTAAAGCCCCTTCTCCAAGGTCCTAGCATTCACTCTGCCCATGCTGCAGAATCTTTGGCTCAGTTCAAACAGGCTCAGCCCTAGACTGAAATAGACAACATTTGTCTTGAGTTCCCTCTACTGCCTTGCAGTTCTCCTCCTTTTCATTTCTTTCCTTTTACCTGCTGGGCCTGCAGTGTTTTCCCCTAGAATATCCCTATTTTTCGCTCATCCACTCCATGAAATATTCACTAACCATCCATTTTGGATGTGTGCCAGGGGCTATTACAAGATCCCACCAGACACACCACTTACCTAAATCTCCTGCTCAACAGAAATCATTCAGCTATTCTATTAGGGACCAGAGTGCCTATTCTAATTTAATGATGATAATGGCTTTCATTCATTTATTGAGGAAGCATTCGTAAGCACCTACTATGTGCCAAGTGCTATGCTAGATACTTAGTATATGGAGGCTAAATCTATGTATGACCCACTGCCGACTGCCATTATAATATTTTAATTGACTTCAAATTGTTATCCAAGAAGTAGTAAAAGGTCAAAACTTAATACGCGCAGTAACAACCTCCTCTGGCTCTGCATTAAGTCTGGGTCTAAGCATGTACTTAAGATCACAGGATTAGGAGCTGGAAAGGACTTCACAAATAATTTCATCCAATCCCCTCGTTTTAAGGATGAGGAAACAGATCCCCAGAGAGAGCAAGCACACATAGTCGCCCAGGGAGCAAAGAATCAGATCTCATTCAAACCCGCCTTTGGGGATTCCAAATCCGACACTCTTTTCCGGAGCCCAGAAGGGTAGGAGGAAGTAGGTACAAAATTATTAGGACCTTTTATGTTGGAAGGGGCCGGGGACCTGAATATGCAGCGTATGCCTTTGTCTTCCTCATTGGTATCATGATTTCCCTGTTGTTTTTGACATCAGTGGTAAAACTGGCACATTGAAAAGAAAATAATGATATACAAAATTCTGTCAGTTACCTGTAAATACAGACTGAACCAAAGAACTATTAATTAAATTAAGAACAATATAATTATACTTCAATTTAATTCTTTACTATATATATATATATATATATATATATATATATATATATATATATGTATGTATGTATATTTCATGTTCCACAACCACACAAACATTCACTTCTGTACTTTGGCAATACCACAATGCCATCTCATCTGCTGTGCAGTCTCAATTTTTCAAATAATCAATATGTCACCAATAAACATTTATTTAGCTTCTACTATCTGCGAAACACTATGCAAAAAGAAAGACAATCCCTGCCCTCAAGTGGGCTTACAATCTAATAGGGAATATAAAATATATATATTATATATTATATAATATATATATATATATATATATATACACACACACACACACACACACACACACACACATATTATATATATATATATATATATATATATATATATATATATATATATATATATATAATATAAAATACAAAATACACAAAATATAAAAGGAGGATGAGAAGTGGAAGGAAGGGAGAAGGTCCCTGACTGGGGCTTGGGGGGAAAGTCAGTCAGACAAGTTGCTACATAGTACAACTATGTAAGTGAAAAATGATTTCAGGACCATTTTGTTAAAATAGCTTTTTTGTGAATAAAGCTGCCATTTGGTACTTAAAAGTACAATTTTATCTTATTATAAAATGTTTTCAGTTTTTTATTCTCTCTTTACAAAATGTTAAATGGCCTACACATATATGTTACAAAACAATGCAATTTATTTTAAAATGAATTCTAACTATACTTTCTTGGTTTCCAAATAAGCAAGATCTCATGTCAAACATAAAAAATTTAAAAGGCTGCCTTCCGGTGAAAAACAAACAGCAGCGGCATCTTGGATTTTATTTGGAATATGTTACTTTACAAATCTGTTGCAATTTTCAAATGACATGTATATATATATATAAATAAAATTTGTGAGGTTGTGTCTCACTACTACTTATTGTGATGTAAATGTGACTTTAGTATCTTTAAAGAATATAAATGTTTAAAATTAATAACATGAAAATTAAATTTAAAATCACATTACTATAATTCATTTTGCAGCAGATATCACAGACATGATTTATTTAGTTTTTTACATTTCAATATAAATCCCATGGAAAGATTTTTAGCCTGTCCTCAGCTTTCTTCTCCCCTTCCTTCCCTCTCTCACATCTTCTGGTCCTCTGAATCCCTTCTTTACATTGTTTCTCTTTAATTTTCTACCTTTCTTGCAATTTTGGGGGGAAAAAATTCTGCCAGGTCCTGAAACTATTCTGAGCCTCTCTGTTCCCCCTGCGGTTGATGGTTTATTGTCATGAATGAAACCATAGAAAAACATAAGTTATGAAAAACACAACCACGATGTCATTCCTGGGCCCCTCTCACTCACCCATTGGGAGGGAGCAAGGCTTGGGAGTGGAGAACAAAGGACAGGGGGAAAGGGCTAGGAGCCCCAAATCATCAAGCTGGACCCAAACCATCAGCCCCCATGGAAGGATGGGGCCCAAGGTCATGGCCAGTTCCATGTGGAGTGGGCTGGTGGAGGCAGCAGGCATGGCCTAGGTGACCCAGCTGGGGGCAGAGGCCCAGGGATCAGCCTGCTGGGCCAGTTCAGCTCACCCTGAGTGCAGGGTTGTCCTTTGAAGCCCGAGTTGATGGGAAAGTCAAAGTTTCAATTGTCCTTGGCATTGGGCAGCATGCCAACAGTACCAAAGATCTCCTCACCCATCTCCGTGGTGAAGTAATCCTTCATGTAGATTGTTTGCTTCCAGTGTGTGTAAGGAGACTCAGGGCTAGTGGAGAAGCCAGTGAACTTGTGACAGCATGTGAATTCATCGTTGAAATAGGCAATCAGGGCATAGACATAATCATTTCTCTTCACTTGCAGACAGAAGGCAGGGGTGAAGGTCAGGTTGTCCATGTGCATTGTGTATATGTTCACCTCCTTGATGAGTCAGGTATTGGTCACCAGCTGCTTGGGGTCGACCACATCAACGAAAGGTTCCTTGATGGCCACATCCTTGATATAGGCCATATCGAAGCCACAGACATTCTCCCACCAGCTAAACTTATAGTCTTTATACTGCTGGCCCTTGATGGTACTCACATACAGTGTTGTTCAGTCAGGGAAGATGAGTCCAACAGAGGCCAGGCTCTTGCCTCGGGTGTGTAGGACAATGTTGAGTTTGGATTCATAGAAAAGGCAGTATCCTGTCCACTCACTGGTGATCACATCCACCTTGCCCACAGGCAGCTCTGCCTCCTGCACCTTCCCCTTGATGCTCGTCACCACAAGCTTGTTGGCCTTGACAATCTTGACAGCGTAGTCAGAAATACTGGAGCACTCAATCTCAAGTGAGCTTTTGGGCCCCGCCTTAGTCACAGACGTGCAGAAGATGCCAGTGCCTGGACTCATGTCCAGCACTACCTTGTCTTTGAACAGGCGTTGATTATGGACCGTGGAATTACAGTGAGTGTCTGCACTTCCTCCTTGAGCATATCCTTGTGAGTTTCAAAGTGGCGTAAGAGTCAAAGCAACACGATGGAATGTGACTATGCTGTACGAAATAATGAACTGTTGGTTAAAAAAACCAAAACCATTTGCACGAAATATGGAGAGTGAAATGAGCAAAACCAAGAGAATGTTGTATACAGTAACAGTAGCATTGTTTGAAGAATAATTGTGAATGTCCGACTTATTCTGAGTATTATAAATACTCAAATCAACTTCAAAGAAAGATGCTATCCACCTCCAGTGAAAGAACTGATAAATAGAAGTATATCTAGTATGGCTTTACATATATTTATGTATCTGTCTAATGGTGGCCTTCTCTAGTGCAGGGTGGGAAGGGAGGGAGAGTTCAGAAGTTCAGAACTTAAAATGTAGCAAAATAAATTGAGGTTTGTTTTTTTAAAGGAGTTGAAGTAATAGTTTTTGGATGTCATGGCCTCAGCACTGGGCTTCTCACTGCTCTCAGACTGTGCACATGACTCTTCCTCAAGGGAAGGCTGGAGCCTCATCCCATCAGCCAATGTGGCCACAAAACTCTCCATGATACCGCTCATGGCCTCTGCTGCTGCTGCCATCTTCTCTCCCCCAAGTGCCCTCCCCCTGGCCTTCCTAAAGCCCACCACCACCCTTGAGAATTGAAAGCCTTCCTATATATAAAAAGCACTATTTGATCTCCCCCTTTTATGTGACAAACAATAAGAATTCATGCGTGTTTCAGAGGAGGGAGCTTTTCCATCAGCTGCAGGGGCTGATGGAATGTGAATATCCCAAAGGAATGAAATGCGATCCACCAATTACCTCTCTTACCCACCTTTAGCTCAACTGAAAAGACAAGTTGCTGCAGAAGTATTTGAGTCTTTTTTTTAAACCTTCCCCTGACTTGGTGGGGGGTTAGATGTTGTGATCAGTAGAGCCACTGTGAAAATACCGTAGAACTCCTTCTCAGAGGTCCACTTGTGCTGGCAGACTCATTCCCAAGGAGGGCTATGGCCTGAACAGCATCTCACTTTTGGCACACCTGACTGTACCAGCAGAGGATAGCTTGGGGTTGGGGGAGGGGTACAACTGAAGTCTAGGACATAGGGTGAGTCCTACACCACATAAATGGCTGTCCTTGTCCAAAGTGGGCATTCCACAAATGGTATAAGATGCTTAACAAGCTCTTCCAAGTTTCAGGTTTTCAAAGACATACAATAAATTTGGCCACACTATTATAGATTTAGGAAGCCAAAAAGTTATGTAATTTAACTGTTTCATTTTACAAGTTAAGAAACTGAGGCTGAGGACATTAAGTGACCAGCCCAAGGTCACATGTATACTAAGCTTTATAGGCTGAATGGGAAGCTAAGTTGTTTGACTTCAGAAGCAGTTCTCTCGCATGTGTGTATATGTATACACACACACACACATACATACACACATTATATATAATATATATTCTTTCTTCCTTCCTTCCTGATTCTGTTTTCTTTAGGCTGCATTGTTACAGTGACTTGCCCAAGGTCACACAGTTAATAAGCTTCAGAGGCAGGATATGAGCCTAGGTCACCTGACTCCATAGGAGAACTCTTTTCATTAAATTTATTTGTTTTAGGTTATATTATCGTATCTATCTATTCAAAAGTCAGACAAGAAGACAGTGTCAGAGGCAGGATTTTAACCAATATCATCGACTTGGACTCTGCCATCTTTCTTCGGGTATAAAAAACCTGAATGTGAATCAGGCAAAGCTTCTCTGTAACAATGGATGGGACAGTTGTGAGCCAGAGCCCATGCCCGGGTGCTGGGGCTCCATACCCAGAATGGCCTGTTTCTCCTAGGATGCAGAGAGCCCCCTCGTTGTTGTGTGTGGCTTCAACCCAAGCTTACTGGCATTCACATTAACTTTACTGGGAAAACTGCTCTGGGAAGGCTCCCCGAGGCAAACTCTGATCTGCTGACGGGGTGGGCGATGCAGTCAAGAGTCAAATCTGGGAGATGGGGAGCCTGGGATTTATCACAATTCACTGGAATACAGCGATCCAGCCTTTGTTCACATCTGTCTGTCTTCTCTCACTAGTATGTGCTGGCACTGTGCTAAGTGCTTGGGATACAAAAAGAGGCAAGAGACGAGCCCTGCCCTCAAGAAACTGACAATCTAATGGGAGAGACAACATGCAAACAAATATATATGGGTAAGCTTTATGCAGGATAAATGGGAAATCATTAACAGAGGGAATTAAGAGGAGCTGGGAAAGGCTTCCAATAAAAGGGGGGGGGGTTTCAGTTGGGACTTTAAAAAAACGCCCGGAGGTCAGCCATCAGAGTAGGGAAGGGAGAGTATTCCAGGCATGAGGGAGGGCCAGAGAAAATGCCTGGAGGTGAGGGACACATGGAGTGTCTTATTCAGAAATTTTCAGAAGTCACTGGATGAAGACTAGGTGGCGAGGAATAAGGTGTAAGAAGACTAAAAAGACAGGAAAAGGCTAGGCTATGAAGGTCTTTGAATACCAGGCAGAGTATTTTTATTTGATCCTGGGGACAGTAGGTAGCCAGTGGGGTTTATTGAGTGGGAGGGATAAGGTGACATGGTTGGACCCGTCTTTTAAGAAAATTGCTTTAGTGGCTGAATGGAGGATAGATGATAGTGAGAAGAGACGACGCAGGCAGACTTAGCAGCAGGCTATTGCATTAGCCCAGGAGAGAGGTGATCAAGGGTGCACTGGGGGTTTGGCAGTGGCAGAGGAGAGAAGAGGGCTTATTTGAGAACTCTTGCAAAGATTAAATCAATAGGCATTGCCAACAATTTGTATATTGGGGTGGGGTAGGGCAAGAGATAGTGAAGGATCCAACATGACTCCTAGCTTGTGAGCCTGAGGGACTGGGAGGGTCTGCCCTGTACAATAACAGGGAAGCTAGCAGGGAGGGTTTAGGAAGAAAGATAATGAGTTCTGTTTGGGGCCTGTTGAGTTTGAGATGTGCACTGGATACCTAGTGGAGAGGTCTGAAAGGCAATTGGAGATGCAAGAACTGGAGGTCAGCAGAGAGCTGGAAGAGGAAAGGCAAATTTGAGAATTCAAGGATTATTCAACCACACTCTACTGGATTTCTACCTCTTCCTCTGCCTTCCCTTACAAAACCCTACTTGGCAGCCATACCATCACCTCTAACCCCTCAACCCCTCAATTCTCTCCCAAGCCATCTCCCCTGCACTAACCTCTCTCTCCTCTTTTCCCCATCTTGACTACTTGATGTACCAGTTCAATTCTACAATATCTTCTCTTGACTCTTCAGCCCTTTTATCATATCATAGCCAATTATACCCAGCCAAGCCTCAGCCTCGGATCACTACCGTCACTTGATACCTTCACTCCTGCCCATGAGTTACTGAATGAAGATGAAGAAAATTACACAACCATTCTGACCGGGTCCCTTACAAAGACTCATTATACAACTGGGCTCTCCCTGCTGCCTGGCAATCCTACTATACCTCCCTTATCAACTCACTATCCCACCTTCCACAGTAGCTCTTCCAAACCTTTTTTCATCCTTCTTCAAACCTCTCATGGCTCCCTCTCTCCAAAGTTATGAACGGTCTCTTATTTCCCCAAACAAATGATCTTTTCTCAATCCTCATTCTCCTTGACTTCTCTGCAGTTTTTGACACTGTCGATCACCCTCTGCTCCTTGATTCTCTCTAGTTTTCATTCCTACAGAAAGGGCATTGGACTTGGAATGGGCAGACCTAAATTCAAATACTGCCTCAAATACCTGTCAGTCATTTACTTCTCTGTGACTCACTTTCCTCACATGTAAAATGGGGATAATAATAGCAACTTCCCTCCCAGGCTTGTTGTGAGCATAAAATGAGATGATATTTATAAAGGACTATAGAAATTAATAATAATAATAATAATAATAATAATAATAATAATAATTTTCCCCCTGTATGAGCTTGGGCACATTACTTTCCCTCTCTGGGCCTCAGGATGACCTGCCAAGGCTCTTCTAGTCTTCATCTGAACTAGATAATTTCTAAAATTCCCTCTAGCTCTAATTCTAAGGTTTCTCTCACTTTCGCTCCCCCACTCCTAACATTTCAGTAGCTATAATTTGGACTCAAAACTGAAGAACTGGGAAGACAAGGAATAAGGAAAGGATGGCAGAGCAAGTCCTGAATCACAGGGGAAATCTCTTTGAGGCCGCACTTGTAACAGTTCCAGCTTTCTGTCTAAGCCCAGGAGGTCTGGCTAATTGGCAAACTGGTCCTTGCAGTCTTCTTAGGTTCAGATTCATCCCCGTGCAGTGCCCTCAGTCAGAATGCTTAAAGCATGTCAATCTGTTGGTTCATTGGGATTGGCTGGGATTTTGACAGAGATCCATTACCTGGGAATATTTTCTCTTCTCCAGTGGGTCAATTAACAGAAAACAATTAACCTACATTCCAGGAGAGCCCAAAATGCGTGGCTTTCCAAGAGCTGAAAGTTTTCTTAGGAGGTACTTCTTGGGATAGTTTTGTTGCTGAGGTATCAGGCAGGAAAAGAGGATTCCGCCACCTTTGGGGTCCACACACCTCCAGCTAGAGATCTGTACTGTTGTTGTTTTCCAGGATACGAAGAATTCCAGTGAGGGAATGCTGGCTTGCAATCCCCTGCCAACGTGAAAAGCAGAGTTTTTTAGTGGGAAATTCTCTAGATTGGAAAGCTGGATACTATTTCTTGTATTATGTGATGTGGTGAGTGTAATTTGACCTCTCTGGGCCTTATGTTCTTGCTTTGGAAAGGGAAGGGTTCAGCAGACGACCTGCCAAGGCTCTCTAGGTCTGGAACAATGCTTCCATGATGTAACACCAAGAGCATCAGGTATAGAAAAGAATCCTCAAAACTCAATCCCCCCATAAACAAAAGAGTCCTATAATGCAGGTGTTAGTGAGGGGGGCACTCAATATGCTCAGACCCTTGGCCTTGAGATAAATCTACCTGGGGCCCCCTGTACACCTGTGTGGATCATAAGCCATTTATGCTGAGTTCTGGGCAAGGATTCTTTTCTTGTCAAGCTGTTCCTGTAGTATAGACCTGGAAGGGTTCAGGAGACATTGTTGTTTCAAGGACTATCAGGGGTGGAGAACCTACAGCCTCGAGGCCATGTGTGACCCTTTAGGTCCTCAAGTGTAGCCCTTTGACTGAATCCAAACTTCACAGAACAAATCCGTTAATACAAGGATTTGTTCTGCAAAATTTGGACCCTGTCAAAAGGCCACACCCAAGGACCTAGAAGGCCACACCCCTGGTAGATGCTGAGGGTGCCTACATATTTTGTGTTTGGGTGGGGGAAGGGAGAGGTGGAGCAGGGACACTGCACCAGCCAGCTCATCCCTAGGAGTTCTTAGAGACACCTGAGACATTTTCTGTCTCCCTTTTTCCCTTTCCCTCTATCCATCTCCCTTTCTCTGTCCCTCCCCTTCTTTCCCCCTCTCTCTATTTGTAAGGCATTTATAACAACAGAGCTAGCCAGGGCTAGTTCCTAACTTGCCTTCCCATCATACTGAAGAGCTGAATGTACCAGCAGAAGGAGGGTCAAGGGAACTCTCCACGTGGCAGTGCCCTGGAGCTCCAAGAACTTTGGTAACCTGGGTGACTTTTGTTACATGTATATTTTGTTTCCATGCGTGGCATGTGGAACAGAATCATGGAGTAGGCTGACGATATGCTCAGATCTGGCCATTAGCAGGATCACAGAGTTGTAGAAATCAAAGGAAGCTCAGAGGACATCAGTGCTTGCCTCAAGAGGTGACTGGATTCCTCCTCCTTAAAGGTCTTTGGCAGAGGGTGACCACTTGAGGTTATGATCTAGGGGAGAAGAAGAGCCTGAGAGAGTAGGGCTCTAACAAAGAAGATTAAGCAAAACCAAAGACAAAGTAGTGACTTGAAAGGGGATGGGGAAAAATCACTCTAATAAAAAGACTGGAGACACGAACGGAGAAAAACAGAAATTTCTCATAACTTTAAGTGTGAAAGAATTAAACAATGTAATAAAACAAAAGACAGTGACAGATTGGGTAAAAAGCAACAACCCAAACCCCACAGTCTGTTGCTTACAAGAAACACATCTAAAAAGCAAAGCCATATGTAGAATAAAATGCAGAGGGGAACAAAGATCACCAGCGCTGCCTGAGTAATCGCGCATCCCAATTCTTTCAGTATCCCAGGGCAGTAGTTTGCCTGCACCTGGCGACCTGACCTCAGTGGTGCAGCTTAAGACCTGCTTACTGTCCGTTCCCTTGCCTTGGGTGTTGCTTCTCTGCTCTCAGTTTTTGTTCAGTCCTCCCAGAGTTAGAGCTGGCTGAATTTGGAGCTCTGCCATTTGAGACTGGATTATCACTTGTCAGGTATCGAGTGGGGAGGATTCTTGTTCAGGTTAGGGTTGGACCGGAATGGATGGCTACTCAACACTCACATTTTCTGGTTCTGTGAATAGCTGGGGGAGGGAATGGATTTCTTAAAGGAAGGTCTCTGAAGAAGGTGGGACATAAAGGGACACGCAATGTTCAGCCACAGAATATCGGATCTTAAGAAATCCTTAGAGATGAGCTTCTCCAACCCTGCCCCCTCCACGTTACACATGAAAATATCAAGTTCTACTTCACACAAAACTATTGGTAGGTCTGAGATTAAGTTCTAGTTTAGACATTGACCAAATTAAAGAAGAACAGGTGGGTGAAAACAATGTGGGACATGAACCCTGGTAGCTCCATGGAGAGCCAACATTGGCTCATGGCCATTGCCCGGCCCACTCTCAACTTGCTCTTTTGGCTGGAGAGTTCAGGGAGGCACCTCTAGGAAAATAGGCTAGCCCAGTGAAGATATCTTTCCTGAGTTCCTCTTGCAGTGTCCTTGTGGGAGTCATTGCATGTCCTACTGATGGAGGAAGAGGGGGAGATCGAGAGAAGAGGAGATTTTGTGCATAGCAGCATAAATCTGAACCTACCTACAGATGAATGTCTCCGAGGCTATATGGTGAGAGAACAGGAGAACCTAGGCTTAGATCTCAGGGACAGCAAGCCCCTTCTTGTATTTCACAGGTGAGATGTGATAAAGGTACTTCATCAACCCTTAAGTTGTTATAGAAACCTAAATTATTCTATCTGCAAAATGAAGGGTTTGACTGAGTGGCCTGGTCTCACCCAACTCCAAATCCAATGATGCCACAAGTTTCAAGGCGGGGAGGTATGTCATTGTAGAGGGAGGGCAACCATTCAATAAGAATGAGGGACCCCCTGAGGAAGTCAGGGTGGAGGAGAGAAAAATTTTGTATTTGCCTGAAATTTTCAGTCGATACCTTAGAATGTGAAGGAAAGTGGTGATCCCAGATTTATACCCTACTCCACTTGAATTTCTTTAAAAAACAATTTCAATTATTGTAAATTAGCAATGGCTTTCATGCTTGTAATGATTTAAGGTAACAAAGCACTTTCTCACTACAATCCTAAAAGGTATCTAAGAGATAGGTGGTACACATTATTTTCCTCATTTCTCAGAAACTTGAGTCATAAAGAAGCAATATGACTTACCCAGGATCACTCAGCCAATAAGTGGCAGAATTAGGATGTGAACCCAGGCAAACCGTTCTAGTATCTTTGCTGAGAAAAGCCCACGGACAGTGTTGATGTGTCATGATCCACGGAGACGTGAAGAGTCAGACACGACTGACCAACTGGAAAACAACTTAAAATTGCTCATTAGACTGTATGGTATTGTCCTAAATGGGGAAGAGATAGAGGAAGAGACAGACTTCCCATGTCATGGCTTTTGTCTTAATAATGATAATTACAATCTTAATGTTCCTAGTTAACATTTTGCCCAGGGTCTCAGTGCATTGCAGGACACAAGAATTTGTGTGTGTGTGTGTGTGTGTGTGTGTGTGTGTGTGTGTGTGTGTGAGTGTGTATGTGTGTGCATGTATGCACTCTTTCTTACTTCACTCTGTCTTTACAGCCTCTCTGTATCTATGCAGCCCCTATAACTAGAACAACTCCTGATATCCCAGACCAACCTCAGAGGCTATAAATTTCAGTACATGTGGTCCCTGTTTTTTGGTTCCTATGGAAACCCCACCAAACGTCTTTCCAGCTTTTTCTGGTGGCTGAGCCAAAGCCCAGTGCCTAGGAAACAGCTTCCCAATAGAGAAATCTTGATTCCTCACTCATCTTGGGAACAGAAAGAGGGCTGTCTGGTTTTCTTGCTGCAAATGACCCATGTGCCATGTGGGAAGCACCCAAGTTACTTAGGTCTCATACAGCTGCAGACAGAGGAGACAGCCGCAGAAGCCAGTTTGCAGCTTTCCCCACCCACCTGCCACAGTGTCTGCAATGGCCACCACTAGAGATGTATTCTGAAGGGCCAAGGCAAGGTGTTTCCTGGAATACCAGTTCCCATGCAAATATTCTTGGAAAGGACAGCCTAAGATCAAGAAATCAATCAACCAACAATCATTTATTTAGCACCTATGAAGTGCTGGGCATTTTTACTGATGTTAAAGGCACAAAGTGGAAATAAAATTCCTGTCTTCAAGGAGATTACTTGGGAGAGACAACATATACATATCTGTCTATCAATCTATCTATCCATCCATCCATCTATCTATCTATCTATCTATCTATCTATCTATCTATCTATCTATCTAAAGACAGGTACAAAGTGGATGTTAGGTGATTTTGGGAGGAAGGACTAGGACCTGACGGGACCAGGAAAGGCTTCGTTTAGAAGCTGGTGCTTCATCTGAGCCTGGAAGGAAACAGGATTCTGAGAAATGGAGGTGAATATCTATTTGTGGGATACAACCAGTGAAAAATCATAGAGGCCAAAGACGGAGAACAGTTAGTGAGGGACACCAAGAAGGCTGATCTGGTTAGACTGCTACACTCCCCCCTCTAGCTACATTCATCTTGCACATACCACTCACAGTTGTTCCATTTCCATCATCAAGAACTCTGACAGACTTTTATTTAGTTTTGGATCAGTCCATCTCTCCCTGTGCATATTTCTTAGTCTTCACTGTGACCTATGTTATCTCTACCCCTCAGTCCTTTGTCAGGCTGTATCACCTTTGCTCTGGCTGTCATCTCCTTCCTTCTCAGTGCCACCCCTTAGTGAACCAGCTCAACTCTGCGCTGGCATATGTCCTCAAATCCCTTGTTTTCCATTTGTGCCTTGCTAAGCCCAAATCCTGTATTTCTTCCTCTATCCATCTTCCCTACTCCTAGTCATGTAGTACTGAATGGAATTAGAGAAATTCATGCAACCATGTCGGGGTCCACTACAAATTTATGTTATCTGATCTCAACTGGGCCCTCACTGTTGCAAGGCAATCCTTTATCCTTCCACAATTGTCTCACTTTCCATAGCAGCCATTCCAAACCTTTTCTTCTCTCCTTAAGCCTCCCACAGCACCCATTCCCCGCTTTCTTAGCTCAGGTCCCTATCTCATATTTAATTAAAAATATCAAAGCCACTCATTGAGCTCCTCACCATCTCTTCCTCCTCATTGCACAACCCCCAAATCATCTGGCATCCCTAGATCTATCTTCTTTTCCAACAAATCCTTCTTCTCTTCTTGTTCCTACTAGTCATTCTCACTTCCATCTTTATACCATCAACAGCCAAAGAGCACTCACTCACCTCTGATATTCCCACATTGTCCCATAGGATGAAAAGTTGCTCAGAGGTGTTTTCACATAGCCAATGCTCATGGAAATCCCAAAGGTATCCTGAACTCTAAATTCTCTCAGAGAAACCGAAAGAAACTCATCCACATTATCCCACTTTGCAATGACATTAACATTTTTAAAGACCTCACTGTAAGCTTTCTAATCCAGCAATGTAACAGACTAATTCCAAACACAGGGAGCTTCCTGTCCCTAAAAAGTATTCAAGTAGTGGCTGGAGGAGCATTTGCTAGGCATGTTAAGAAAAGCTTTCTTCCCTCAGCTAGGAGGGTAGAAAAGATGATTCTAACCTCCCTTCCAATTCTCAGATTTTCTGCTTCAGTGGAAAACAATGTAAAAATGGTGGATGACCAGCACCATCCTGTTTTGCAACTCCATTTTCTGGCTTAATCTCAGTAAAAGTCTAGATAAAGAACAATATTTGAGTTAAAGAAGGAAGTCCAATGTGCCCCTGCCAGCAACTGAGGAGAATGCCATATCCTGAGAGTGAGTTGGTCTCTATCTAATCACTGAGAGACACCATTTTTTTCTTCAGACATAAAAAATACAAACTGACTAGTCCCTTGAAAAAAATAACTCAGGGGCTAAGAAGAGTGAGGGAGAAAGAAAAGAAAAACAACGTGAAACACGCTTGATTCCTCAGCTTTCCAGTAATCTAATGGGGGAGGAGTGTTAGGGGAATGCTAGACAAACATACCACTTAATGACCTGGAGGATAACAAAGCGAAATTTCTCTTTAGCAAAATAATGTCCATTAAGAAGAGATGATCTGTTTCTCCTCTTGAACTCCAGGTTAAATTCCAGCCCCGGTAT
Organism: Phascolarctos cinereus; assembly: GCF_003287225.1. NCBI lineage: Eukaryota > Metazoa > Chordata > Mammalia > Diprotodontia > Phascolarctidae > Phascolarctos > Phascolarctos cinereus. The sequence goes on along the minus strand of NW_027556402.1, from coordinate 5,344,541 downwards.
CCTGAACTGAGCTGGTTTGTTTGTCTTGTTTTGTGCCTGAAAGGGGTGGGGGGATGAGGGAAGAAAAGACAGAAAGCAGTACAGGAAAGAAAAGACATGCAGATATGGAGAAGCAAAAAGAGGAAGGATCGGTAATGACTGGCTACACATAGGCTAGTGTCAATCTTACACAGAAAGCTATGTAAGTCAGATGGGGAAATGGCAGGCAGGCAACAAAGAGTGTATAAAAGAAGGAGGTGGACGTGTGAAAGGAAGAGGGGCAAGAAAGTGTCTCTGGAGTCACAGCAAACTGCAGGGTTCTGTGGCTAACAACAAATGATACTTAGCTTATCTGTCATCTTGAATTAGGTTCTCTTTACTGTCACCAAATAACTCATAACCTCGCTATACCTTCTTACTTTAATAACAATTGCTTTAATGATTTTTGTAAGTAATGACCAAATAATGTTCAATGAGAATTAGGTCTTCAATAAACTTTTCTAAATAGTCACCCCCTCTACAGCCAATTGAGAGTGTTTTAATTCTTATCCACATATTAACAGAAATCTGCCAGACCATATGTCCAATTCAGTGAAGACCTTCACATGGCTCTCTCCACATTTCCTAGTGACCAGAGCAATGCTTAGCCAATGTGACATGCCTTCCTCCTTTTCTGATCATGCACATCCTTGTTATGCAAGCCAGGCAATGTCTCTCCTATGCTCAAGAAGCTTAACCAGCTCCTTTTTGCCTCTTTTTGTTGCTCTTCTTCAGTAGTTTCAGTCACGTCCAACTCTTCATGACCCCATTAGGAATTTTCTTGCCTTATTGCCTCTAGGATAAAATTTAAAAAAAAAACTGATCTGAAGGAGTCAAAGAGAAGAGACTTCTGCTGCTGCCTATCCTAGGCTAAGGGTCTTTGGCCTAGCTGAAAGAGCTGCATGAACCAACTTGGTTTATAGTCTACGACTATTAAGTCTAGGACTAAGAAGCTCACCTATGGGGGCTCATGAGCTCTATATAGTTTTAGGAATGTATACATAGAGGGATACCTAGAACCCAGGGCTAGCAACTACCTTCTGTGGATCCAAACCATGAGTGTGAATACAAATTGGGGAGGAGATGCTCTATCTTCTCCCTCTCATTCTCTCCTCTTCTCTCTCTCATTCTCTTGTCTCGTCTCTTCTCCTCTTCTCTCTCTGTCATTTATCTGTGTAAAATTTTTTAAGATTATCTTGCTTCTTTTGTGTGTGTGTGTGTGTGTGTGTGTGTGTGTGTGTGTGACATCTCTCTCATCTGACCCTTTCTCTGCTCTAACACAACTGTCACCCTAGTTCAACCCTTCATCACTTTTCCTCTGGGTTATTGCAAAAGCCTCTTTTTTTTATTAATTTATTTATTTTGATTTATCAAGAATCACTTCCATATGCTTTTAAGTTTAAAATTTTTCTCCCTACCATCCTCCCCATGACAGCACACAATCTAATATAGGCTATATATATACATTCTTATTAAACATATTTTCAGATTAGTGATGTTGTAAGTAAAAATTAGAACCAATAGGAGGAACCACCAGAAAGAGGAAACAAAACTCAACAGAAGAGAAAAAAATAGCAAATAGTATGCTTCGCCCTGCATTCAAATGCCATAGCTCTTTCTTTGGATGTGTATAGCATTCTCCATCACAAGGCATTTGGAGACGTCTTAGATCTGTGTGTTGCTGGGAAGGGTTAAGTCTATCAGTAATAATCATTGCACAACATGGATGTTATTGTGTACAATATTCTCTTGGTTCTGCTCACTTCATTCAGCATCAGACCATGCAAGTCTTTCCAGGTTTTTCTGAAGTCAGCTTGTTCATCATTTCTTATAGCACTATCATACTCCTTTGCATTCATATATCACAGCTTTCTCAGCCATTCCCCAATTGATGGGCCTCCTGTCAATTTCCAATTCTTTGCCACCACAAAAAGAGCTGCTATAAATATTTTTGTGTTTGTGGGACTTTTTTCCCATTTGTACGATCTCTTTGGGATATAGCCCTAGATATGCTATTGCTGGGTCAAAGGGTATGCACATTTTTATAGCTCTTTGGGCATAGTTCCAAATTGCTCTCCAGAATGATTGGATCATCTCACAACTCCACCAACAATGCATTAATGTGGCAATTTTCCCACATTTTCTCCAACATTTATCATTTTCTTGTTTTGTCATCTTGGCCAATCTGATAGGTGGGATGTGGTACCTCAGAGTTGTTTTGATTTGCATTTCTCTAATCAATAGTGATTTAGAGCATTTTTTCATATGACTATAGATGGCTTTAATTTCTTCATCTCAGAACTGCCTGTTCATATCCTTTGACCATTTATCAATTGGAGAATGACTTGGATTCTTATGGAATTTGACTTAATTCTCTATATATTTTAGAAATAAGGCCCTTGTCAGAGAGACTGGTTGTAAAAATCCTTTCCCAATTTTCTACCTTCCTTCTAATTTTAGTTGCATTGGTTTTGTTTATGCAAAAACTTTTCAATTTAATGTGATCAAAATTATCCATTGTGCTTTTCATAATGTTCTCTGTCTCCTGTTTGGTCATGAATTGTTCTGTTCTCCATAGATCTGATAGGTAAACTATTCTTTGTTCTCCCAGTTTGCTTATAGTATCAGCCTTTATATCTAAATCATGAACCCATTTTGACTTTGTTTTGGCATATGGTGTGAGATTTGGGTCTATGCCTAGTTTCTGCCATACTCTTTTCCAGTTTTCCCAGCAGTTTTTTTCACAGAGTGGGTATTGCAAAAGCCTCTTAATGGTTTTCTCTGCCATAAGTCTTTTGCTGCTCTAGTCTGTTCTACACACTGCCACCAAAATAATTTTCTTTAAGCACACATATGACCCCATGACTCCTCTATTCAACCAACTGAAGTGGCTTCCTATTGCCACTAGGGTAAAACATGAATTCTTCTGTTTAGCTGTTAAAGCCCTACCCAACATCATTGGACATTACACACCCTCTCACACTCTATAGTCCAGCTGAACTGGCCTTCTCCTTGTTCCTCATTAGATTTCATCTCCCATCCCTGTGCCTTTGTATTAATGATTCTCCATGTCTGAAATGGACTAGATCCTCCCTTCTTCCCTACAAAGTCTTCCCCTGCCTTTAAGATAAAACTTAGACATAATCTTCTTAAGCACAATCTTCTGCATGAAGTCTTTCCTGCTCCCTCCACCCCAAACTGCTAGTTCCCTTGCTCCTAAACTTACCTGTATTTAACTAATTTGTATGTATTTGTAGTTATTCATTTTATATTCATGCAGTACACAATTATATAGATCTTTGTTTTCCTCTTTGGAATGCAAATTCCCAACATTCTGTGATCATCTAAATATTGAGCAATGACCAACTTTGATAGACTTAACTCTCCTCAGCAATGCAATGATCTAAGACAATTCCAAAAGACTCACGACAGAAAATGCTATCCACATCCAGAGAAAGAACTATGGCATCTGAATGTAGAGTGAAGCACACTATTTGCTCTTTTTTTTCTTTCTCGTGGTTTTTCCCTTCTTTACAACATGACTAATGTGGAAATACGTCTAACATGATTATACATGTATAACCTATATCAGATTGCTTGCTCTCTTAGGGAGGAGGAAGGGAAGGGAGGGAGAAAAAAAATTGGAACTCAAAATCTTACAAAAATGAATGTTGAAAACTATCTTTTTGTGTAATTGGAAAAAATAAAATACTGTTAAGAAAAACAAAAGAATGCAAGCTCCCTTTGAGTAGGGAAAATTTCATCCTTTGTATTTGCATCCCCAGCACCTAAAAAATGCCTAGAACTTGCAGGTGCTCCATAAATCCCTGCTGATTCAATAACTGACATTATCAACTCGCGTGCTAAAAGTCTTATGGAAACTTGGCTTTCTCTCCCCACCACACAAATACTACATAACACACTGCTGTGCACACAATAGGTGCTTATGATAGATTTGGTGCATTGAATACCATGGAATACCATCATCCTGATTCCTGACTACACAATGTAGGACAGTGGAGTAATGATAGAGTTTTAGAATCTGTATCGTGTGTGTATATAAGAATATCCGCTAATAAGGATCCTTGCTCACAGGCCAACTGGGAAAACATGCTCTTTTGAACACACATGCTAGGAAATATTATGTTTAAGTTCCCAGAATCACCATAATTCTGTCCTTGTGCATGTTAGCATATGATGATATGAAATTCTGGGTATCCCAGAGAGGGAACAAGGATGTGGGCTGCAAAACCTATCAATTTTCATTTCTGACTTGAGCATCTCCATCTTTGCCAAGAATATCATATTAACAAAACATACAAAGAATACTCCAATGTAATTCAGATGATGTCACGTCCCGATTGGTGGGAGTTCTCACAACAGGGATCCATGTTCTTGCTCTCAGAAGAATTTCAAGGAAAGAGCCCCCAGAAAAAAAACATTAGCTCCCAAGGAATACTGTTTAATCCAACGGGCATGAAAGGATTTATTTTCTAGGGAGCACAGGAAGCCAGAAAGCTCCTTGCTTTCAAGTGGTATAGTTCCCGAGGGACCTTGCCTAGCCTCTTTATCCTCAGTGGCTGCCATGTGGGATTTGGGAGGATGGAGATTCTATAAAATCCCACCCCCCATTTCTGAAAAGTGAAAACTGAAGACAGCCCACTCAGTCAATCATTTGGATGGGTTGTGGATAGCCAATGGGACCCAGCCTTCTCAATGAAGTATAGAAGTGGGTGTGTTGGAAAACCCTCATTTCCCAAATACTCTTAGGAGAAACACAAATCACACACCTGATGTAGGGGAGGATCAATGGGCTAAGAGGCAAGAGCCCTGGACTCTGATGTGGCTGCTTCCCCTCATGAGCTATGGGACAAGCACACTTGGAAAACACATTATTCTTCTCTGGGTGGGCCTCCCTTTCCTCATCTGTAAGGTGGAGAATCAGAATAATCCCATTTGGAGTGTACTTTACAAAGCTCTTCCTTCACAATATTCTTGTGAATAGTACCATTCCTGGTTTACAGAGAAGGAAACTGAGGCTTGGAGGAACATACTGCAGTCAGAATTTCAACTCCAAGTCCAAAGTTCTTTCCACTGTACAACTTGGTCTTTCTGGATCATTCCTTAGCCAAGAAACAAGAGATTTAGCCAGATGATCTTTTGATTCCCTTTCTATCTCAGAAATATGCTATTTTTTAAATATTTGGTCAGCCTTGTCCAAATACCACAGCTTTGGAGAAGTCCTATTTTCTCTATGAGGTCTCAGAACCAGTAGGAATTCTCCAGGTGGACAGAGGCTCCCTATACAGGAGCTGACAGCTTTCCCTGTTGCTACATCACTTGCGATCATAGAATTATAAGTTTTAGACCTGGAAGACACTTTAAAGTGTATCTCCAATCTTATTTTACAGATGAAGAAATTGATTCAGAGATATCACACCACCTATCTAGGGTCACAGGGCCAGCAAATAGCAAAATGTGATTCAAAATCAGAGCCTCTAATTCCTCATTCAGAGCCTTTTCTCCCTCAACCACTCCCTCAGGACCCAGAATGTTCACTTGACCCACTTTTTCTTTCCTCCCTTTCCACTTCTTATGAGAGAAGTTGGAAATTTGGGAACACATATCTGACAGGTCAATGGTCCCAGATCTTGACTGAATAGAAAAGACACACTTGGATTTTTGATCACTTAATTCCTGGCATCAAAGGACTTTGAACTGGAGGAAATCTTAGAGATTACCTATTCCAACCTCCCCATTTTGAGGATGAGGAGAATGAGATCCTGATAGGAGAATTGACTTCCTTGAAGTCACACAAACAGGCAAGAGGAGGAAAAAAAAAAAGCAGACCTCTCAATTCCATTATGCTAACTGATGTTCTTTAGAAGAATGAAATGGCAGGAGAAGAAATAGATGATTTCCTTATCTTTGCTATGTTACAAAGTACCTCAGTCCGCAGAGATGTCAGCCTTACTCTATACCATTGAGAGACAATGAGTCTAGATGTTAGTAAAAGTACCTACTGAGCAGAAAATGCAACAATCTAGCATTTGGATGGTAATGAGCTGTAACCGAATGATGGATATCACACTTTTATCTATCTCTGTCTTCATGAAAAACTCTAAAGAACTTGCTAGACCATCGTTCTCACATACTTCTCAGGACAAACAAGTAAGTGAAACACCCTTCCTGGTGACTCCTCCAACTGCCCTCACACTTGAGAGTTGGGTCCTCAGAGAGGGGCTGATAGGAGGAGCCCTGGTTCTAGGGATAACCCTGTGATTTGCTCTTCTAACTCTGTGGTTAATGAGCCCCCACAAGGGCAATTCCCAATAACAATCATGCAGGAGACCCAATTAGCACACAATAGAAGTATTAATTCAAATGGCAAGACAAAAGGAAAATGCAGCTCCTCCTTCCCCCAAAACCTGGAGGCATACTTTCCCTAGAGATCTATTAAATCTTCTTTTAGCTTGATTATCTTCTGGTTTCACTTTTGGGACTTCATTCAATCCATAGCATTTCTTCATTTTAGTCAGAATTTTCTTCTGTTTATTTATGTCTACAGCCTCAGGTTCTGGATTATGGCTTTGTGACTTGGTCTCGCTGTATTTCTTTCCACAATCTTGGGTGCTATAGGCAAGTCCTGCTTGGTCTTGGATATTATGGCTAAGATGCAGTCCGTCCTTCTTTAGGGATTTCTGGTTTGGGGGTCAATCTCTTAGAGGCTTCAGTGAGGTTTTAGTCTTGGATCTTTTACTGTATCCTCCTCTTTGGACATTTCTTCACCTAGACTTGATTCTCACTCCATGAACTTGATAGGCTTCATCCAGATGTTGTTTATTGTGCTGGTAGCAGGACTCCTATAAGACCCCAAGAATGCTACTGTCTAGGTGCTTCCTTTACTGTGGCTCCTGCTGTACCTGGACATGGGTTTCCTGGGCACACTGGGCTGCCTGGGCCTGGATGCTGTGATCCCTGAGTATTGTCTCTCCTGCTAAGCCCCAATCAGGGCTACCAAGGTGCTGTCCTGACTAGACCTGAATGCTGCTCTGCCTGGGCACTGATATAGCATTGCATCCTGGGCATTGGTCTGGCCCTGGCTCCTCCTCTGGATCATTACTTATGTGCTTTGCCCTCTACCTAACCTGAGCTTTCTCCTCTCCAAGCTTCCTTAGGATTCTGGACATCTTTTTGCGAAGTGTTAGACTGGAGTTAGAACTCTGCTTTTCTTTACTACTATCGTCGGTGATCTGTTTTTAGGGATGTACTGAGATATTTGTGGAGGATCTGAGCTTCTCTAAAGGAAAATAAAATACACATGCCTCTTCCCCACTGTGCTTTTTCAAGGTTATCAGGTCAGTATGCTAATAACTTTCAGAGGCCCATCGGCATGCCAGGCTGATCACTGCCTTTATGGGTTAGGCTTGGCCACCTCTTATCCTCACCATCAGAGCTGGAGTGTTTCTTCAGTGGCTTCCTCATTAGAGCACTGTGGTCTTTCTGCTGCCTGGTACATAGCTCTGCAGGCTTTAGATGTCTCTTGAGCATCTCTGATCCATGCTAATAGGTTTATGAGCATGGAGCTTGCCTGGTCTTCTCTGGCAGACCCTTCTGTAACACCCACTTTCTCTTGGTGCTTTTGACTGTCTCTTTGTAGAGATCCATTATACATAAAGAACTCTGAGTTTTTCTTCAGAATATTTGTATAAGAGGTGGTCAGATCTGCTCCCATTGACTCCACCATCTTAATGAAAACTCTTTCTCTGCTACTCTACAAGCCATAGGTCTTCTTCTGCACTACTTCTTTCCTGGACCTACTCCTCTTGAGTAGACACTAGTGGAAGCTCAGAACTGGGGCATTCAGATATGGCATACATTTGATTTCTCTCCTTATTGCCCCTCAAATTCTGGAGAACAGGGGATGACACTGAGGCCCAGAGTAGGACAATCTCCAGGGTCAACATATCAGTGGAGCATAACCTCAATCTCTACCAGATAAACTCCTAGGACTCACTTCCTCTATAACACTAAAAGTCAAGACTCATTTAAATCAAATCTCTGGAGATCTACTGGACCCACCCACAAACTGCCAGGCATCATAATAAGCAAACATACCCCCAAGCTACATGCAATGACATACACTCTCTTTTATCACTTTCCAATTGCATTTT